>NC_051176.1:210587896-210836736 GCF_013339695.2 Rhipicephalus sanguineus | reverse complement strand
CAGGGGTTTTAACGTCCCAAAGCTATTCAGGCTGGAATTGAATCCCCCAATTTTGAGGTCAGCAGCCGAGCGCCCTAACTACTGAGCCATGGCGGTGAAGAATGCCATGATTTGGCATGCAGTGACAATAGAGCGGACTATGACGGTGAAAGCAGAATGCAGTTTTGCAGCCAAATGCACTGAGCGTCTACAGCCAATACTGTGATAGCATGGCAGCGGTGCAGCCATAAAGGTAAATGGTGCATTTTTATATTTGCTATTGCAATAAAACTGCAATAAAAGAGGACTACTGCGAAGGCCGAAGAGCCCCAAAAGTAAAGAAACTACCACGGCCGCTCTATCGAAACGCATGTGGTATGGCCTGCTGCATGCTCCGAAACCGGCATGACAGGGCTAGTTTCCCGGACCACCATTGCGTCGCCACCGGAGTGAGACGCGTTTCGCGAGCGCCCGTGGGATGATATGCGCGGCGTGCTTGTTGCAGTTATGCTTGAGCGCGTGCATCTTCATGTGACGCGTGAAATCTTTTAAAATCTACCTAGTGTGTACATATCGGTTCATTACCGGTCTTGCTTGTGCAGCTCTTGAGGAATTTTCGGTCTTGCCTTGCCAGAGATGCAACTTATCGCACTGATTGCGTTTCACGGAAAAAGTAATCGTGAGCATATTTTGCTGGTATCATAGAAGATCACAAATAACGGGTCTGGAGGTGTTACACCTTTCCTATTGCGTCAAAAATCTTCATTTTGGCTCTTAGTTTGTCACTTCAGACTTAATCATTTCATTCAGGAAAAGCGACCTCAGAAATGGCAGATGCAGCAGTTTATTTAACATTTAATATGAAATGCGACAAACTTTTTCCTTCCTCCAAAGATGTTTATACTGCGCATACGATACAGTACAGCATATAACAGCCACAAAATAATGCTTAGCATGTGTGCAACCATCTCATAGAAGTGTGTTCGAGCCACTTTGAAATTTCACTTACTGTAACTTTAATACTGACAATTGGGCGAGTTGTTACAGATTCATTATGAAAACGGTGACACGGAAAGATCAACGAAAAGACTGAAAAACACAAGCGCTTGTGCTCGTGTGTTTTTCAGTCGTTTCGTCTTTTTCCATCATGCCATTTTATTAATAATGCGACTAATTCCACGCTGAATTCCAAGAGTAAGCATAAAATCTGGACAAAATACACGAAGTCCATTTATTTAATATCAATTCTCCACTAATCAGCCTTATATATACAGGGTGTCTCAAATATCCCGCAGCATGATTAAAAAAAGAAGAACGTCGTTACGTGATGCACACCTAGCGCAGAGTGTTCCCAGTGTACTGTAGTAGACACTACTAATTCTTTTTTGTTAATAAGGTTTAGTTAATTAGTCCTAATTAGTTTCTAACTCAACAAATACTCCCCTAATCATTAAAATGTCAATGAGGCATATGTAGGCATTTTGAAATGACATCTAACTGCGCTATTTTCAACAACGAACTAATTGCGTGCTCACTTTTTTTGGCTAATAAAGAAGGCCAGCGAAATCTGAAAAATGACATGCGACTAGACTGCAGTGCGCATTAGGAAGCAGCACCCTCAAACAGGATCACTGTGAGGTAGCAATTCAAGACTACGCTTCCACCTTTGCGGGTGGGAGCGATCTCCCATAGAAAGCTGCCTGACACGGCAGGTCATATCGTGTGCTTCTTCTAATTAGGCGATGCTTGCTATGCTTGCCTGCCATGGCTCCGTACGCTGTTAGCAGAGTTCGGTTCGCCAATTCACACTTGCGGTTTCACGCTCACTTCATGGTTTTGATCTGTTCCTCACCAACATGTCGCGAAAGTGGAAGACTCTGTCAATGAAGAACTTCGACATAATCAGGGGTGCAACAGCCGAAATAGGATTTGGAGCAATTTTAGCAGCAGCAAAATGTTGCTTTTGGAGCACAAAAATCTAAATTTGCAGCAGGTTACGAAAAAAAAACAAACATCAATTTTCTAGCCCGAACTTCCAAATTTGGAGCAGTACAACAAAAAACGCTTACTTTAGAAAAGAAAGCAAAAATATGTACAAACCATTCAACATCGCCTAACTCGTGCACAGTGCACAGCTATGCCAATAAAAGCAGTGTGTTGAACTGCCCCACAGTGCAAACAATGAAGAAGTCCCCATTAGCATTTGCAGTGCCTGTGAAATCATTTGACAGGCACTGCAAATGCTAATGTGGACCTGCCAGCCAGGTGGCCTCGAAATTCAGGACATTCGTAAAGCACGAGCAAGTGGGGGCAGCGAAAAAACCAACCAAAAAGAAGAAAACAAAAAAAAGGGGTATATATCTGTTTATTGTTTCTCAGGGCAGCAGAAATGCCATACACAGCTCCGAATGATTGCCAGCAACTTTTTAGACGTCAGCGATGATACTAGTACTTGTAATTATTTATGGGGCGCATGCACGCTGGGCTGTGACCCGTGACAGCTAGTAGTACTAACTCCTTCTAAATCTTAGTACACTTTTCCGCAAGGCACCAGTGTACTGCGGCAAAAGTGGCTTAAAAAGTGTTCTGCTCGCGTTCTGCACGCCAGAGTTGAAATTTTCGAACTTTTTTTTTTTCTTCCACAGTGGGGTTAGGGTTAGAGTCTGGATTGGATTGGATGACGCTGCCCAAACTGCAGGTGGCCAATGCAGCTTCCATTTCCTGCTAAAATTAGTGAGAAAACTGAGAAAATTTTTAGGCTTGCGCATTTTGGTGCAGCGTGGCGCAAAAATATGGAATTGTACCAAACTAGGCCAATTGGCGCAGCTGCTGCACCCCTCTGCAAGTGTCACTTGAGCAACATGAAACTATCCATGAATGTAGTGAGAAAAGGAGGTTGTGCAAAAAGGATGAGGCAGCAACTACAAATGTTGCCCACAGCATAATCACTTAATTTGCTTATGCAGGGTGGAGCTTGCAAAAGCAGTACATTTTAAGGGTAAAGTTTCCTACACTGCTCTGAAATATCTGCCTTAAGGGGAGATGTGGGTCGAAAAACGCTAGTTTTTTCAAAAATTATCGATTTTTTGTTTTCACCTGTTTTGCTAAGATTAGTATCTCTGCTGTTCCGAAATAAAAATCAAAGTCGAGACTCAACTGGAAATGCATTCAAATTGCGTCTAAAGAGCACAAGGTGGCTGTTAATCTTGACCGAAAGTGTGACGTCTTCTAGCGCCTTGCGGCCGATAACGCGCGGCCGCTCGCCATTGGGGATCGCATGAGGAGATCTTCAAATAACCATGGTTTCCTGCGCTACAGAAGCGAAAGAAATAATAAAGAAAGCATTCTTTTGCCGCGCTTTTCGAGCGCTGCGACTGGCTTTTACATCACGTAGTATGGATCGGGAACCGCCATTGGCCACTGCGGTAGAAAGAGTCTTCCTTGATCGCTGACATAACAGCATTGAACATCCTCGTGATCGGTGCAGTATGTCCAACGTGTCATCGTTCGGGAATACGCGTCCGAGATACAGCTTACAAATGTAAACGCGTCGTTTCTGGAACTACAATGTGAGAACAGTGAGTGCCCCGAAAGTATTCTTTCGATGACGTATATGTTGCGGCGAGTTGCTCCGAGCGAGGAGGCCAGGACGGCGAGTGACGGACCAATCGCAAGCAGAACCTATGGCAGTGGGAACTCGCGCAATAGCTACTCTGCTCGAAAGAGCTGTGAAGGAGAAACTCCTGGCACTAGCTCATTTTAGTGGCAGTGGCTACTAGAAGAACAATTTACCTCTTTTGTGTACAATTTTGATCGGATTTCGTTACCTCTTTCATAAATAAACATCCAATCTTAACTTTAAAATTCGTCTTTTCCCAAAATACACTTTTTGGCAACTTTTTCAGCATGCCCCTCTTGTTTTTTATTTTGTTTTATATTATTTATGCATATTAAAAAATTCGCAAGTAAACATTTACCGTGGTCTGGGTAATAATGGATTTCCCATGTGTGAATTTTTCACGTCTAGCAAATATTTCCTATGCACTTTCTGGATAGTTTTCGGCACTCTACAGTTCAAATGGAACAATATGAACCATTAATTGTCAAAATGTATAGAAGCTTAACGATCGAAATAGGGGGGCTAAAAGGTCTATGTTTTACACATTTGTCATGGTTCAGAACAAAAAGTATGCAACTTACAAGAAAACTAATTATATATTTGAAATCAGCATAAAAATCTCTATAAATACCTTAAGTTTCATTGCTCTAGGATGAATATTAAAAAAAAAAAAAGTGTCTTCGACCTGCATCTCCCCTTAAACAATTGTGAATTTTATGCATTCCAGCCAGCAATACAAAAGTGAAAAGGAACAAAAAAAAAAAATCATGGTGCATGCATTGATCTCTGGGCATCTTGGGAACACCAGTGATGCTAAAGAAAAAAAAAAAAAAAAAAAGCACTCATTCTTCCTGGTGTTTCCTATTTTGCCCAATGCACTTTCCTCAGCACAACATACTGAAACTTGTGTGCAATGGTTCTGCCCAGAACACTGTCTGTGGAAGTCTATAGGCCCATGCATAAAAAGGACTATTTGATAACTTTTTTTTTTACACACAAGTAAAAAGCTCCCCCTAGCATCCTCGAGCTCTCCCCCACCAAATGAGAAGTGCTACCATGTCTGTCACTACAGCATGCATGCAGTTAATGCAATTGTTTCCCTCCCAGGCATCCAGCTGACAAAAAGTGTGCATTTCAGATTTGTATGGTCGTGATGAGTACAAACAAAAAGCAGGAGCTTGTTTGCTTGTAAATATACACAGCACTCTATTGGACTAAAATAACATCCAATGAACTTTACTATGGACCTCACAGTGCAATTACATTTTTGTAAGCTGCACAAAATGTCCAGCAAGCATGGCATGGATTCATTTAAAGCCAACTTCCATCTGTCATTAGGTATGGTTAACTTTGCCATCATGAGGCTTTTTTTTTTAACTTCTGATTATGATATGATTATGAGGTACACCATAGTGGGGGGGACTCAAGATTAATTATGACCATCTTAGGTTCTATTAATATGATCTAAACCTAAGTATGCAGGTGCTTTTGTCAAAAATGTGACCACCGTGGCCGGGAATCAAACCTACACTCTTGTGCTTAGCAGCGCAATGCTGTAGCCACTAGGCTACCACGGTGGATATCAGCAGGCTAAACAGCTATGTCAAAGTTCACTGTAGATTTACACTGCAGCTCATCAGAGTTGTCCTCACACTCAGCATGACCATTACAAGCCCACTGTTGAAAGATGCACATTCCATTTCGGCACTTATATTCATCTGGTCTACATGACGAAGACTGCTTGTATCCTCCTGAAAAAAAATGTACAGGCTATTCTCAAGCACACAATATATATATATAATCGCTTACTAGGTATTGACATTAGTGATAGTTCCTCACATCGAAACAGGGGCTAGGTCAACGGTAAGCTTTAATGCTAAATCAACTATGCAAATTATAGGAATAGCCCCAGCTACCCCCAGGAAAGCAAAAAAAAAAAAAAAAATAGAACACTTCAAAAGTTGACATACTGCCTCACCTACAGTATAAGTCAGCTGGAAGCCTCGGCCTTGAGGCACCTGCATAGGGGAGCTGTGGAACTTGATCCACACTTTACTGTTTCGTGAAATAAATGGCTCGGGACGCTTGCGCCCACAGTGCACTCTCTCGCCTCCATTTGGTGTAGGGCCCAGCTTTATCCAAGTGCCGCCACAACAGGGGTTTTTCTCACAGTCTTCCAGGCCGCCAAGGTCCAAGTCATCAAAACTACAGAGTCAAAGATGAGCCAAGTTACCCATGTTTAAGAAACTTGTGTAGCAATACATGTAGCACACTTACACAGGTCTGTCAAGGTAGAGAATAGTACTTAGCACTAATGCACAGTGGGCTCCACTCAAGGTGAAAAATGTGCACCGTAAGATCACTGTTACACTTAAAGGGACACTAAAGGCAAATATTAAGTCGACGTTGTTTGTTGAAATAGCGGTCCAGAAACCTCGTAGTGCTACTTTTGTGCCAAGGAAGTGCTTATTTTGAAATAAAATTGTGTTTTAGTGGTCCGCATTGCGTTAGCGCACTTCAAATTACCCGCCTGAAAGCGGTCTTTCTGACGTCTCTGTTGCCGTGCCCAACGTTGCCCGCCTTTACTGCGCGGCGGCGTGCACTGGCGGCGTGCACCATTCGGGCATCCGGCAACATCACATGCATGCGGTATTTTGTCGAACTTTCTGTCAGAGCGACTTTCACGAGCGTGCAAAACACACGCGGCAGTACGCGACACCGAAACTACCACTGAGACCCGAACGTGTGAGCGAAGCAAGGTGCCGGGCGAAGCGCAGTTTGGCGAAAACGGAACTTTTGAACC
This sequence comes from Rhipicephalus sanguineus, assembly GCF_013339695.2. NCBI lineage: Eukaryota > Metazoa > Arthropoda > Arachnida > Ixodida > Ixodidae > Rhipicephalus > Rhipicephalus sanguineus. Next base: position 210,830,335 of record NC_051176.1, on the reverse strand, counting down.
ATGCGCGCCGTTCCCCATGGCAACACCAAAGAGGTTCTTTTTTCCATGAATCAAACAGAAACGAACAAGCAGCATTTTATTACGTGTCTTGATGCATGGAAGGTTCTTTTTTTATTGCAGCTAGTTTGATTACTAGTGATTAATTGTATTCAGACTCTCCCACGTCATCGGGATCACTTCCAAAATGTCCCACTCGTGGCGCACATCGTGTGATACATTTAGCTTAATTTCTCGGTAAGTAGGGCGCTGCTGCTGAAATACTGCCGTTTTAGACGTTGTCATACATTGAGCTTTCACTCTGACATAAATTGCTATTTGCCTTTAGTGTCCCTTTAAAAACTCTGTAACATAATAAGAGAACTCTTGGGGATATCAAAAGCACTATGCACGTAGTACCTACTAAGGTAAGCAGCATAAACAATAAGATATCTACAGTGCATTGCCACTGCCCTTCAACCTCAATTCAATGACACTTGGCAGCAGATAATTGTTGAACATACTACAAACACAGTTGTGTGGCAATGCTGCATGTGTAGTGGAACCTCTATAGACGAATTCCACCGGACATACGTCCCGAAAATGCGGTGGCGCTGTCGTCGGGCGTTTAGTTTCGCGCGGTAGGCAAAAGCCGCCATGCCTACTGCAGTTGCTGCTGTGTTTTCGCTGGTGCGTGCGCTGCTTGTCGTCGTGCAAAGAAGAAATAACGGTGTAACGACGACCAGTGCCACAGTTATTTGGGCAGGAAGGCACGAGAAGGATGGAATAAGCTTTTTTCTTCCTTAGCTGTTTACGAAGACCGTCGCAAGAAATTAGCGGCAGCTGTAAAACGCGAAAACTTGTCTCTGACGCCGGCTCATCGGTTATGTTTTCGGGCGGCTTACCCAGCAGAAAGGATTAGCTTAGTGAAGCGTTTGTCATTGTAATGTGCAGCACCGCATTTCTTGGCATAAGCCTTGTGTGGAGGCATAGCGAGCACGTTTACCTCAAAGCACGTTAACGTAGTGGATAGCATTGTCATATGCGGAGAATTCTTCACGGTTGCCATTGTTGCTATCTTTTTCCATTGTTGATATAACGCGCCAAAAGGATTTCGTAGTACACGCGTGAACTAAAGTGTGGCTCGGGCATGGCGCATGTGTTTCTTTCTGCTTGGGCACGGTTCATTAACGCAGCCACGACTTCGACTATGCTTTTCCAAATCTTATGCGGCTGCGATGAGACACCTGACAAAAGTGTATCGTGCAAGGCTGTTCTGGCAGCGGTGTGCTTCACGGTATGTCCATGTCTGTCAGAATTCACAGAAAAACAACACTTGGGAAACTTGCCGAGTCTGTTTACGGGTTGTACGCATTGCGCGGACTCGACTTGAGCGTACGGACGGAGCCGCGGCCCGCGGTTGGCAGACCTCACAGGTACGTAACGACCTTGTCCACATGGTGTAGTTGAAGCATCATCGCAAGCGTGTCACGGATGAAAGTGTCGCTGAGATCGCCGTTCCATTAGTTAACAAATAAAACGTACACGTGTGACCTAGACTGTCGCAACGGCGATGATCATTCGCAAATGAGTCACATTCCCGCAGCCAAGATACCTCATGTTTATATGAGGTTCTCAGAGCAAGAGCAGCACGTCAACATGATGTTCATTTCAGAGTCCCTCTTACAGCCATTGCAACTTTCTCTGTTGCGGGCGCCGCTTGTAAGCATGCGGGAGGCGCCCCGACGCGCAGTGCTCGGAGGCAGCTTTTGAACCTGCTGCGCCCGTTGTCACGTGATCATAGAGGCCGGTAGTGCGCTTCAAGCTGGACCGGCTGGGCGGAGCCTACGCGCCGTTACATCGCTACAACGGCGCTAAATATATCGACGGCGCCTACCGCTGTTTACAAGCATGGAGTAGGTCTATATAAATAATTATAGAATGTAACAAAGATACCTTTGTGTTGGATGCGATTTGATTATAACAAGGCTCAACCAGGAGGTTGTGGCTCCTCAGGCCGCGAGCCTTCAGCCTACATCCCAAAGTGGCAATGTATACTATATACAACGGTGCATGTATAGCTCTCGCATATATTGAAAAACCACAATTTTAAAAGAAGAAGGTGACATACTTTTAATTCTAGATGGTAGGGAAAATGGCACACCTTGGTTTTAGTGCTTTTTTTTAACAGACCACTGCAGTACAGGTTTCTTCTTTTTATATTTTTATATAATACAGCTTTTTTAATATAAAATGCTGCAATAGTCAGGCCTCTGACGTCTTTGCAAACGAACTCTACTCTGAGGCAGAAAAACTTCGCCACTCCTAAAGTCTCATTGAAATGAGTAATTAACAAAAACCTATGAACTTCTCAATTATTAACCTTCGAGGGTTTATGCCACACACGTACGTCATTGCCTGTATGTTTAAAACTCGCACCTTTTTTCATCATTTCTCTTGCTTGGCATGTGCTGCCACACTTGTGGAATACTTGTAATTTTTTCTAGCGTCGATACCTCTCAGTTTCTTTTTTTATGCTCTACTACAGCGGTGCGCTGGCTAGTTTTGGTTTCGTCCTTGGGCCGGTTCCTGCTTATTGCACCCGCAAAACTGATGGCGTTCTGGTTTACAATGTCTGAAAAGGTGACAAATTTGTTACTATCTCGTTTATTGCTTCCCGGTAAGCGATTACGACTGTTTCCGTGCAGGCGCTGACTGACACAAATGATGCCGCTGTGGTTGCGTTTCCCATTTCGGGGACTCGCAAAAACCACTTCCATTTCGTTGGCGATAAGACGAATGATTATTATATGTTTCAGACTTGTTTTTGCTTTCCGGACATGCTCACAACTACACAATTTTCATCAGTGGGCTCACCCGTGCATTTTGCTTGTGCTGTGGAAGTGCGCGCCGGTTTCTCGGCTGCAAAAGTGAGTCGAGCGGCGATACCTCCGAATCGCCGCTCAACTGGTGAATCAGGATGTGATTCATCAAGTTAAGATTCAGATGTTGATGAGCGAGCGACATCTCAAAAACGTGCACGGCGAGACGAAGTTGACTGGATAAAAAGGGGCTTTTCTCCATCCGTGTTTCTACTTGACGCCACTTCGTGCACTTATTTTTGTCTGTCTCTGAACTACACAGACGTTTATTGCAACGCATAATTTTTGAACAGTCGTATAGATTAAAAAAAATAATTTATCTTGTTGTTACTCATGAAAAAAAAAACCATGTGCATGTAACAACAAAAAAGAAATCTCTGTCACTTTACAGTCACCCAAAAACATTCTACACAATTTTTTTCTTAAATAGATTTGCTTGAATAATTAATTCAGCAAAAAAAAAAAAACACATTTCTGGGACGCATTTCACAAAAAAAATCGACTCTCAAAGGGTTAATTGAGGGCAGTTGTTCCTAAGAAAAGTTGTAGGATGCCCTAATTTATGGCATGCCCATTAAAAAAGGAGAACCATAATTTGAGATATGCATTATCGAAATTCAAGCCTCCAATCCTGGCGTTATCGAAACTGAATGGATCGAGAGTGCAGGAAATGCGGCAGCTGTGTTAGGTCAGGTTGGAACTTCATGTGACTAACCTTGGGTGGAGGGGGGGGGGGGCAAGCTTACGAGTAAAAAACAAAGAGTACCATTCTAAAAACCAGGATGAGTGACCTTTGTGTCACTTATGAATAACTTGCTAGAGCTGTCAATGCTTGCCATTGCACTGCTCACTTAGTCACTCACTCTGTGCATGATTTTCTGGTGATAAAATCTGAATACCAACTCTTTCAGACAGTTTCCTAAACTCACAAAAAATTGTGTCACTTTTTTTTTGCTGTATTTTTAGATAGTTCCAGACTCCACAATTGCAGTAAAAAACATCATCTTCTTGAGAGTACCACAAATAATGAATTACAACACTTTTTAAATGATCTCTTCAACATGTATGTCATGAGCAGCACAGTTTCACATGTGGAAAAGGATTCAGCAAGTAATCGAAAACGGAGATACTGGCCAAGTGTCATACTGGCCATGAAATTACTGCAATGCTGAAAACTGTGGAATCAGCCCTTTAAACCATCCGCTTTTCTTTGAAACCACAAGAGGACACGTTTGCCCTCTTGTCCAGTCAGGTGCTGAATGAACTCTGCTTTTCACACTCTGACCATTGCGTATGTGTACATGCCAGTGGAATTTGACACCATGAGACCACAACAAGTCCTGATAATGAAATGAGCATCTTTTTTTCACACTGTCCAAGGCCATACTGCCCTGGCATGTTTGAAATGATCAGAAGGTAGTGCAACTACTTATTCATTGAGCTCATGAGAAAATTAGGCTCCACTGTGTAGATACTGGGTTGATGGTGATCGAACAGAGCAATAAAAATAAAAAAACATTTTCTGTCAGGACTGGACAACCAAGATAGCTGCCGTCAAAGTTGCCAGGAAAACTAGCGAATCTTCAAATGAAATCTGGGTCAAGTCTTATAAACATAGTGGCTCCTGCTCTAAACCGTCAGCTATGCCTTATTGTTGCCACTTTGAATAAGCCTTCCTGTTGCCAGTTTCAACCCACTGTCTAAGCTACAAGGTGCTTACAGCAGCATTGTCACTACTGATCAATCAAGTCATGCCAGCTACAACTGCATATCAGGAAGTATGCACTTTGTCAAGCTTACCTTATCGTAATGACCTGGTCAGGGCGACCGATAATCGACCAGCTGCACGATGTGTGATTGGAGTAGGAAATTGGATATCCTGGGCTGCTTATTTTACCCCGTGGCCCAAGCTGCCTCTGCTGCTGGCATGATCCTGCAAAAGAGTTTTGAACTTCACGATCCCCATTCCCATAGAGCTGCATAATAAAAACTAGACGGAAATCTGGCACTAGTGTCTGCGCGGACTCCTTGAGCGGCACTTCAACCACCATGGGAATGATGGGAAGTACAGGCTTCGCATCTGCTTCCAGATGGATTCTGTTATGAGATTCGCGGAACTTGCTTACTGAGGTTTAAATAAGTGTTAAAAAGTTATTTCCAATTAAAATTTGCTTTATGCTTCTGTATGTAAAACTTATTGTAGAAAGTTTGCATGCATGTAAGATTGAAGTGAAGCCCGGGCAAATTCAACCACTAGGGTATGCATTGCTCTGCCATTGTGTTCTAGATTTGGCGAAGTAATGAATTGTTTTTGTTTTTACAACAGTGAGAACAAACTTGTGCCTGTTTCTCTTGAAGCACGCATCACCTATTATGAAAATAAAGATACTGTATCGAGTGAAAAGTGTTGAGTCACTAAATGTATCATCAGCTCTAATGTCTGTAATTAGTCTAGCCTATGAGATTCCTGAAATGGTCACATAAAGGAGCCCTGCAACACTTTTTTTTAACATACTCAGAAAACACTGTTTATGAGTAGGAAGGGTTCCAATGAACATGTGAGCCAAATAGAGCGCTGCATGCAGCAAGGAATTAGCAATTTCGTTTCACAGACGGCCAAAACGGCTTGCTCTCCTCTTGGCAACCTGCGTTGTTGAAGGGATGGGCTCAGTCATTGTTTGATTTCATGATTGCGAAAACATCCTTGGTAAAACTTGTAGCGATTGTTTAGAGCGCAATAAATAAAAAAAGTCTATGTGTCTTTCCTTGGAAACAACAAAGATGTAACTCTTCTTAGTACTTTCCATCTTGTTCAACAGTCGCCTGCTCACTGTTTTTTTGTCCTACATTCATGTGAGGTGGCATGTGCTGTACTATGCCTACGCTATTTCAAACATTACGTGCCTGAGTAGGTCACTTGTCTCGTATCAAACCCACTACAACCAGATTTCCTAATTTCCGTTGTCATTTCCGAAACCATGGGTATGCTTGCCAGGGCACACTTCCATCTCTGCTATGCGCTTTGTAAGCTAGATGCATTGGCCGACATTGCTTGCATTTAACTAATTGAAACTGCTTAAAATATGCCATCTGTGCTTGGCAACTCTCCATCAGCCAACCTGATGCAGGACAAAGCCAGTGAGCCCCAGGTACTCACAGAGCTCGGCTATACTTAACACAAAAGTAGTGCAGTAGAACCAGTAGTGCTTGTTAGGCATACACTCTCCCTGCACTCAAATGGCTTGGATTCATATTCAACTTCAACTAGCTACCTAGGTCGTGATGGCCCTTGCAAGGTGGCTGTGCTGCATGACTTGAACTGGCTTAGTTGGGTTGAGGAAGTTTTTTCTGGAGATTTATGAATGTGCTCGTACATTGGGAGGACAGGTCAGGAATCGAGAGTCTCCCAGGCAAACCAGGAGAGTTGACAGGTATGCCAGAGCCCCTGGCTACTACTAGTGTCGTGGCCAGTAATTTGTTTCGGGCATGGGGGCACCCCCTCGACTGGGCAGGCAGGTGCTGTCTTGCATCATCTTACTTTAGACATCATATATGGTGTGGACAGAAGTTTCATGGGGGAAGTGGGAGCATGTACCCGGTGTACTGCCCTGTGGCTACCACTGCAGGTACTTGCTCTTGCATATGAAACTTTGTTGGTCTATATTGATAACAAAAGCTTTCAAACAGACCTTTGTGCTGCAAGTATTCGTTTACACAACTTAATTTACATTCTCTTTCCAGATAGAAGGGAGAGACAGTGTAAAATAAAAAGGTCAATGCCTTGGAAACCAGAGGCTTATTGATGTAGCAGGATAGGAATAGCAATAGTTCACAAATTGCAACAGTCTGTAAGCTGGCTTTCTAGCAAGACTTTTCTCTAACCAAAAGCTCTCGTTCACAGACCACCTTTCTTGCCCCAGGTGCTTTCCCCTCTCCCCATTCCAGAGAAAGTGCTCGTATGTTGCGACCATGGAGGAAGGAAAAATAAGGAGAGGCCCTGACGTCACATTCGTGAAGCCTCCACATCGCAAACACCTGCATCGCCTCCTAGCGAAGGAGCCTTGAAACATTTCGCAACTTCCGCCGGGTTGTTTGAAAGCGCATGCGCGTTTCGAGCCCTTTTTTTTTTTTCGCCGTGCAAGCGGCGCCGCGGTGCAGTCGATTCACGCGTGCTGCTCCTTGTGTGTGTTCTTTAGGAAAGTTACGCAATGCCCAGGTGTTGCGTATGGTTGCGTATACCCGGTGCAAATCGCGTGCACTGCGGAAAGTGCCGGCTGTCACTTTTCATGTGTACGTACACGTTCGCTTCATTGCTGATCACTAATGCATGGTATATGCATGCAAAGCTCTCGGATGTGCGCTCTGTTGCTTCTTACTCATTCTGTCAACTCAGAACACACGTGAACTTTCGTTTTTGGCGTCTGACGAGCCGTACATAACATGCACCGAAGGCATCGTACATTTTTAGAGTGTGTCGTTCAACGAAAGGGCAATAAACTTATGTTGTTGTTATCGGACTACGTGATGTATGTATTGTGCGGTGTGCGCTCGCTGCGTGCTTGTTGTTGTGTGCGTACTGGAATTACAAACTTTACGTGCACGATCGCGTATACAATACAGCGGTGCCCTATTTTCGACGTGAAGTTATGTCAACTATAGGTTGGCGTTGCGCCAAATACTACAACGCTCAATCCATATACACGAACAAAGAACCGCTAATCCGGCAACAGATCGGGAAATCGGGCTACTAGAAAGGGAAAGCCTAACGCCCAGCAGAACGCGTAAGTCACTGCTAGGTGTGTTCGAATACGATTATGCAGGGGCTGAACGTTTTTGATCACGGCACGTACCGGTATTCTGTACTGTTGCACAAAAACGCTCCACGAAGAATTTCAGCATGCCGCGCTCGGGCCTGCCACGCACGAACAGCCTCGTAAACGTCTGCTTACAACATTTTACTGCGTGCGAACCGCACAATACGCGCTAAGTTTACGCCGGGGCTACAAATCTACGCAGAAGCTAATCACCGCGGAGAGCACACCGCGGGGCGTCTGCTGTTTTGTTTGCCCCATACCGGTTTGTTTGCCCCATAAATCTGACGTCACTTCTGCCACACTTTTCGCAATGCATTGAAATAGGATAGGGCCTCTCCTTAGTATTCCTTCCTCCATGGTTGCGACCGGTGGCAGTTTCGATTTCGAAGAGTACTTGGCGGCCCCGTGATGTACTCGACCTGCACGTAAACAAATACTACCATGTGACCGCAAATACCAGTGACATCGCAGGCCACCTTCTGCCACATCGTCAGTGCTGCTGTTTCGTCAGCACCGTGAGTGCTTGTTTCTTCCATTCTCAAACCATGGCGCTCATGTAGAGCAGCGATTGGTGAAGGAGTCAGGGAGAGTATATCAGTTACAAAAGCTCGATTCACTGCACAAATCTTGCCTGCGGCTGCGAATTTTCGCTTGTCATTGTCCAATAGAGGCGACGGTTTCCGTGAGCCTTGGATCAGCTGCAGCATTAGACGAGCTCAGCCATTTTAACGCGATAGTGTTAAAGAACTTGTTTCGCAGAAATTCCGGCATCAGCGTCGTTGGTTGTGAGCGAAAAATCATCTTGTCCGTGACCGAAAAATCGAGAAAGATGCAAATAAAATAAATCATAAAAATATTAAGTTCGATTGAGAATTGAACCCAAGCCGTCTGCGTAGCAAGCAGGTGTTCTACCACAGAGTCACATTATTGCTTGAAACTGCTTCAGAAGAAAACACTACATGAATGTCATGTAGTGGAAAGAGTCTCCTTAAAGGAGTGGTGACAGAAAATTTGTGAACCTCCGTTCTTTGCTCTTAAACAGTGGCTACCGACTCGTTAATAGTGGCAACGAAACTCATTTGCTGCAGCGCGAGACGAATGTTTAATTGTATGCTCATATGTTACATGCGGAGGGAGTTTCGATTTCGAAGAGCACTCGGTGGCCCCGTGACATAGTCGGCCTACTCGTTAACAAATATGTACTATCAGGTGACCACGAGAGCCAGTGGCGTCACTGGCCAGCTTCAGCCATGTTGTCAGCACTGCTGTTTCGTCTGCTGTGTTGAGCATTGCGAGTGCTTGTTTCCTGAATCGTCAAACAACGTTGCTTATCAAAGCGGCGATGGATGAAAGAGCTGGGAGGAGTGTAAAAATCAGTCACAAAAGCTCGATTCCCTTCGCGAATCTCGCCGGTGGCTGCGATTTTGTTCTTGTCGTTGTCGTCCAACTGAGGCAACGCTTTCTGTGAGGCTTGGAGCAGCCGCTCCATTAGACGTGCTGAAACATTTTCGTTTTGATCATTTGCAAAGTAGTAGCTCAAGAAGTGATGAAGGAAGCAGTGAAATCACAACGTTGGCGCTCTGTAATGGTGTTTATGTGTAACGTGCAAGTGTCGTGGTGTACGCTTTACTGACTCGTATTTAGATTGGGCAACGCTTTGTTCTTAAGGCATACCAATCCCACGTATGCATGTTGGAACGCCGAAGCAGTTATCTGTCCACTACGCAATACGAACCTGGCAGTAGAGAGCTTTAGTTTATCTGTAGACTTCCTAAACGTTTGAGAATATACCTGGCTACTGGTGATGTTGACGCCTGCAGCAGCAGCAGCAGCCACAGAGCCGGTAGTGACATCTTGTAGCATTTTGTTCGACTACAAAACTTTTTTTTTTTCTGTTTTCTCCATCCTGTTGCTGTTGTCGCAAAAAAAAAAAAAAAAAGCAGTGAGAGTACTGCGAATTGCTAATTATCTCACTGCTAATGCATTACAGAGATTCATGTTGAAGCGACATGAATCTATACCAACTTTCCTAGTACTCTACGTTACTTCAGCTTTACACAGTCAGTAAGCGGGTAAGTCACAGCAATGTTATTTTGTAAATCTCTGGTTAGGCTATGCAGCATCAGGTGTCGCCACCAGCGTTGTCCACCTCGTACATGCCTCCGGTAACCCGGCCAGAACTCGTGACCGTACATTGTTTACAAAATGGCCCCGCTCGATGACATCATAGCTTTTAGGGGCGAAGCTCCTTATAGCGGCACCCGTTCGTCCCTCGTAGCGTAGTATGTAACCAGTCTTACGCTTTGACCTGCAAGGTGGTGCCGGTGGGAGATTTTTTGCTTCTATTTCCGATTTGGCACTTTCACGAACTTCAAAAACTCAATTAAAATACTTTTTAGGCTATATCTGTGGCTGATATTGTACAGATGGCACCTAAATACACCCATTAGTGTGATGCAAAAGTCAAATTGTGTCGGCATCAAAACATTTGAAGTAAAAAAGTGCTCAGACATAATCATCATCAGCTGCAAAAGCATCAACAAAGTGAACAGCTGCATAGGTTCGTGTGTTGCCTTACGGACGTGTAGTGGGCCCATTGCCGAGTCGCAAAAGGAAGAATTATGGCGCAGTGGGCATTTAACAACTGTACTTGCAGTAGGCATTCTAGGATAGTGTGAAATGGCCAATGTTAGGTACACAGTTGTTCGTCTCCTTACAGCACGGTTGAGGCATGCACAAATAACAGAAGCGAGGCTAGCAATTGAGAAGGCGATGTGCACGGTGCCCGATTACGCTATCGCGCTCTACTCTTGAAGGCGAAGCTCAAGCGTCCTCCAAGTTTTCACTTCGATAATTTGTAAAGCAGCATGTCGAGAAGTGACGATGGAAGCAGTGACAGCACAGCATTGGTCTGACCTTTGGCTTGGACACACCGGGCACTTCAAAGCAGTTTGCTGCTATGCGTTTGCCTGCTCTCATGTACAAACTGTAACATGCAAGTGGCATGCTGTAATGCTTCACCGAGTTGTACTTAAAGGGACACTAAAGACAAGTAATTTATGTCAGAGTGAAAGCTCAATGCATGACAACGTCTAAAACGGCAATATTATCAACAGCAGTGCCCTACTTACCGAGAAATTAAGCTAAATGTATCACACGATGAGCGGCACGAGCGGGACATTTTGGAAATGATCCTGATGACGTGAGAGAGTCTGACTACAATTAATCACTCGTAATCAAACTAGTTGCAATAAAAAAAGAACCTTCTGTGCATCAAGAGAAGTCATAAAATGCTGCTTGTTCATTTCTGTTTGATTCATGGAAAAAATAACCTCTTTGGTGTTGCCATGGGGCACGGCGCTTCGCCTGGCACCCTGCTTCGCTCACACGGTTGCGTCTCAGTGGTAGTTTTGGTATTGCATACTGCCGCGCGTCTTTTGCGCGCTCATGAAAGTCGCTCTGACAGAAAGTTCGACAAAATGCCGCATGTATGTGATGTTGTCGGATGCCTGAATGGTGCACGCCGCCAGTCTACGCTGCCGCGCAGTAAAGGCGGGCAACGTTGGGCATGGCAACAGAGACGTCAGAAAGACCACTTACAGGTGGGTAACTTGAAGTGTGCTAACACAATGCGGACCACTAAAACGCAATTTTATTTCCAAATAAGCAGTTCCTTGGCACAAAAGTAGCACTACGAGGTTTCTGGACCACTATTTCAACAATCAACGTAGACTTAATATTTGACTTCGGTGTCCCTTTAAATTAGGCAACATTTGAAAAATATACAAATCCTACGAATGTACGGCACACACATGTATGTTTATTCAACTGGATGTGAAAATACGCTAATCGCATGTGTCAATGTGGATGCTGCCGCATGATTGAGAGAGCCGAAGCATTCATGTGTCCATTATACAGTACAATACTTGCAGTAGAGAGCTTTATTTTGTCCGTAGACTTCTTGACGTATGCAGATACTCAGTTACCGGAGCCATTGATGGCAGCAGCAGAGCTAGCAGTGACATTTTATGGTGTTTTGTCCAACTACAATATATTAGAGCTTTCCTTCTTTATTGGCACCAGTGTTCATGTCGAAAGAAAATAATGAAAGTAGTGTGATTAGCTCACTCTCCAAAATTTAAACAGAGTTAGTAAAGTGGGCAAGTTGCTGCAATGTTTGCTTTGTGGGTCTCAGGTTAAGCTCTGCATCATCAGGTTCTCGCTGCCAGAGTTGTCCATCACGTACATGTTTCTGGTAACTCAGCCAAAATATGTGACGTACGCTATTTACAGAACAGTAACCACAGGATGACCACATCGCGAGGTGCTTCACTTTCTAATTCGGCACGTGCACAAACTTCAAAACTCAATAAAAATATGTTTTAGGCTGCATTTGCGACTCATACAGATGGCGTTTGAAATTTTGTGTCAGGGCTCCTTTAACAGGAATGGGGAGGGGGGGAAGCACATACAGTGAAAAAAGATGTCTGTGAACAAGAGTTTTGGTCAGAACAAACCTTGCAGGAAAGGTTACACATTTTTGCAAATGGTCAATCGCACAATTCCAAATGTAGGCTCAGTGTGATAGATAAACACATGAAGAAAACAATGACAATAAACAAGCAGTGTGTGTGAGCACCTTCTGAATTCAAAACTATTTCTCTCATGTACTTGCTACACTTCCTGCAAGCTCTGCAACATATTATACGGTTTATACAAAACATTTCGTACAGATAGCAGAGATTTGCATTGGCATGAGAAAGATGACAGCACTGTTTAACAATATGCATTAACACAAAGAAATGAAGGTGCCTGCTAAAGTCAAATGAGCTCACATCCTACTCAAGCCTTCCCTTCACCAAAGCATGGAGATTCAAAATGAATTACTATGCTCAGTTACATAATGTACACACCTTATATTGAGCAGGAAAAACAGCATGATGGACAGGATGCTACGAAGGAACAGTTAACCGTGCTCTCCTTTCCTAACATCGTGTCCATTGTGCATTTTTTATGCTTGTCATGCACTAACCGGTACAAATATGTATGAGTGCACTGCAAAACTTTTCCATGTCTATTCACTATTACAATAAGGAAGTAAAAGGAAATGTTTCTTCTTTAGCAGGCACTGATATCCTACTGATTACTTGCCAGACATACATAGAAAAATGGCAAACAGGGGTCAAATAACACTGTAATTTTCTTTGCGAAGCTAATAAATTTCATGCCATAACAGATTATTTATTTATCATGGAAAAAGGTGCTTTTAACATACTTACCAGATAGATACAAAAACATTCCACATATCAAAGGTACTACATATGAACCTCATTAACATGCTATAGTGCTTCAGTAATACAGCACCCTGCCCTGTGACTTCTTGGTTTCTTATGTTTGTGCTGTTATGAAGTTTAATTGTGGGGCTTTGCGCACTAAAACTACGATATGATTATGAGGCAACAATAAAGAGGGGGGACAATTTTGACCACTTGGATTTCTTTAAAACGTGCACTGATCTGAACCATCATTGCTATGTTAGCTTCAAACTCTTCACACGCAGACGGAATATGCGATCAATTCGACCACCAAAACTCGGACAGTACACGACAGCTCGCAGGAATCTAATTATCTACCCACGCAGGCTACCACAGTATTCTGCACTTTACATTTACACATGAGCAGCAACTGTTTTGAACCATATTAAGCACGCTAACAGCACAATATATTATGTATATATATTTCCAACTTACACACGAGCGCAGCTTTCCACGTTGCGCGATTACCACGAAAAAGAAATAAAAATAATAAACAATTGCCTACCCACCGAGCACTTTGTCAAGTCCTGCTTCACGAGTGAAGAAGCTGACAGGGTGTAACATTAGCAAAATCTGACGCTCGTGGCGTCCAATAACAAATGATCATGACTTTACCCAAATCTGCTACTCTGGTTGACTGCAGCAGGCCCCGGGTTGACGTGCTTCCCGAGCAAACCACACGAGACCTGCAAACCACCGCTGAAAGAGTTTGGAGGTATGAACATCAATCACATGAGAAATCGTTCCCGAGTAAACTCCTGCTCGGCAAATTACCCGGTGCGGCAAGTTACGTGAACAAATAACAAAACCCGCACGGAATCAGTGCTAAGCGCAGACGAAATCAATTCATTTGGCCTTCGGGAGTTCCCACGATTAATCGTATTTAACAGCTGCAACTTCGTTCCAGGTCCTCTCTGCCTACACGCGACGAAACTAGCAGATGTACGAAAATGAAAATTCATATCAACTCTACAAAAGCGCAGAAAAAGCGGCTCAAGTTACGGCAAGATCCTTGCCAAACCGTAAGATCAAGAAATACAAGATATTAAGCCTACGCGAAACCTGTGACTCACCTGCAAGCAGAATAACTATGAAAAGCCGCCTCATGACTGTGAGCTGAACTGCAGATCACGCTGTCGTGAACAGTCAAAGCCAAGGGTTCTTATACTGATTAACACACTGCCTTCATGTCATAAAACTGTACACAGACGCACACAGCGCGCATTAAAGTAGCCCATTCTTGACTTTCATCGCGCAGACACACAACCGCACAACTTCACAATACGTACTCTCAACTCCAGCGCTATCCGTCACTCGCTCAAACGCGCTAAATAAATCGGGGCCGAGAGTAAAAACCTTGTCATGTGATTAAACGTCATTAAACTTGTAACCAATAGAAGCAGTACGGAAGAGTGGTTGCATCTGGGCGCGAACAACGAACAATTCGGTAATTTGGAGTTGCTGGCAAATCTGCGCTGATTTGAAATGAATCGCGAAACAAATTTGAGCAGCCATTTCGCAGATGATACTTCACCGAAACCAGGGACGCTTTGTGTCCATGTGGATGCGCAGAAGTCACGATGCTGGTAAGAACGTATACATCGTTAGCAATCCGACACTATCGTAGGTGCATAAATATCCACGTTGCATGAGATGAGGTCTGTTCCTCATCTCAACGCTTTCTCTCTTTCTGCACTTAGTTACTTGTTACCAAGTTGGCGAATTGTAGAGGAAAAGCAGGATCCTGTTGGAGGTACTAAGAAAGAACAAGTTCAAATGTGTGAAAGATGTGAAAGTTCTAGCTGTCACTTGGATTACGGTGTTGGTAGTATGTTAGCAATACTGATTGCACACAGGTGCTCGTCTGATCGCATGGAAAATGTATTTTTAGAAGTGCTGTTGCAAGCCTTTGTGTTATTCTAAGTAACCAGCCACCGCAGTAACTGTGTTGCAAGAGTAACAAAACCCGCACGGAATCAGTGCAAAGCGCAGACGAAATCAATTCATTTGGCCTTCGGAAGTTCCCACAATTAATTGTATTCACCTCCTTCTTTTTCGATTAATCGTAGTCACCTTCTTTCCTTCAAGAGTGAAAGAAGAAGCACTTGTCTCCTCTGATGACTATTTTATATGATGGTGACGAGTTCTGTACTGATGTAGGGAAACTAAGCCAATGAATTACAAGCTGTGTAGGGACTTTACTTCCATTGCAAGGTTAATGCAATGGCTGCATAAACTTCATGTTTAACATGTTAAATACTGTAATGCATGCCACTTCATTGCAGCTAATGAAGGCATAATTTAAATAATTGTCATCAGCAAAAAACCCTGATGTTCACTGTTAATGAGCCTCTGTGGTGCCTCACCAAACAGCTCTACTTTCCATGCTACTGAAAAAATTGCAGTATATGGTCTGATTCGTGTGGTTTAACTACCCAAAATATAGAGGCTTTGATAACTTCCATAAAGTTCTGGGTCAATTTTGGCAACTTAGGTGTTAGTAACATGTGCTCAAAGTGTAGTATGAACGTTTTTATGTTCCTTTTCCATCAGAATGGGGCCACCATGACTTTGGGCTCAAAGCTACAACCTTGTGCTCAGAATTATCTAATGGCCACTGAGCCACCATGGTCGGTATTCGCATGCCTGTTCTGGCAGCTAGAAAAGAGATCAGAAGTAGACAATTTAACTCAAAAGCAAATGCATGGTGCATTCATGGAATAAAACTTTGAGGCTGCGTAATTGTCCAGATAATTGTCTGCACATTCATGCTGCCCCTTGAATACCGCCTCTTTTCAGCTTTTGGCATTTTCAAAAATGAAATCAGGTTGGCAGTGTTTTCAATTTTGACTGAATATGCTTTTTTTAAAAATTATTTTCTACCACCACTGTGGTATAGTGGTTACGGTACTTGGCTGCTGACCCCAAGGTAACGAGCTTGATCTTGGCCGCGGCGGTCGCATTTTGATGGTGGAAAAATGCTAAACGCCTGTCTACTTAGATTTAGATGCACGTTAGAGGACCCCAGGGGGTTGAAATTCCTCGAGCCCTCCACTACGGTGTGCCTCATAATCACATCATGGTTCTGGCACTTAATACCCCAGAAATTAACATTATTTTCTTGTTCCTTTTCAGAGATTCTTTGTGATTAATATTGCTCTTTCGCACTTTTTTCTTTCAGCTTCCTCTCAGACAACGTAATCAGTGCACGTGTTGAAGAACTAGTGAGACAGAGAGGTTACCCACATATTTTGACAAATTTTGCAGAAACTGTTCTTGCAGGTCAAGTGGACAAAGTAGTAACTGAGTATAAAGATGATGACATGGTGAGTTGGCCATCATAAAAAGAGATCTGTTTACTGAATGTGTTTAAACCGGTCAACGAACTATTGATGTTTTTCATATGGCTTTTTTTTTCTTGTGTTCCCGTCTATCTGTAAGTATTGTGTTTTGCATGTGACCATTACAGGTTGTCTTCTTGTGCAGTAGTACAGCACATTGTCTTTAAACTACATTTTTTTGTAATAGGTTGGTGACTTTGTGATTGTTTCAAAGGTGTGCATTCGATAGATACCTATCTTATTGGGGAATAACCTTAATGACAGAACTAAGTATGACATCAACCAAGTGATTTTAAAAAACCTGATGTTTCAAAGCCAGACCAACTCTTTTGTCAAGAACGAGGTCAGTACAACTGGAAGTGTCATCGCTTTTAAACCTTTTCCTTTGATATCTGCTCCAGACATGCCATGGTGACAAGTGTCAAACCTTGCTCTATTTATTTATTTATTTCACAATACTGCAGTTCCATCTCGGGCCCATGCAGGAGTGGGTTGAACTTGAATACAGTTCACTCATTCTATCATTGAACTTTGTGACCGAAGTTTGCACACATGCAGTCCTTCAAAGCAAAAGGCTGTGCTGCTGAATAGGCTTAAACGTGGTTCAGATGTAGCAGTGGTTTCTCACTCAAACTGTATTTTGTACATTGTAAAACTTGACAATAATTCAATAATTCATGCACCGGCGTTTGTGGTGTCCTGACTTCTTTCTTGTGTCCGTGTTTGCACGCCCTGTCTTTTTAGAATCAGCTAAATAGTTTTTTTTTTTTTTGTGGTTGTGGGTTTGGTTCTCGCCTGCAGCGAATTTTTTTGTTTGTGCACTTTTATATATCTTCCCTTTATCTTATTGTTACTACACTTCAGTTCAAAACTACATATACCCCCACCCCCCCATCATGCTTCATTGTCTGTTGGCTTCACATGGTTGAATATAACGAAAAACAATAGTTTTCCGATCAACAAGCAACTTAGCGGTGCCTCTTTGATGTTCCATTAGATGTGGCTTGCCAGCAAGTCACCAGCTTTCAATTAACCCAATATTTCGGGCAGGGTGTTTCCCAACAACCCTGGGGGATATCCATGTATTTAAGTTTACATGTGTGCACGTGTTTGATGTATCAGAGCTCTGTCTTCTCACAGCCAGTGAACTCTGGGCACACGGCATCTATGATAAGGCAGAGGCCTGCATGATGCATACATATGGCTTCCACACTGGCCAGCATAAAAGGGTAAAGCAGAGACATGAAAACAAGATATCAGTCCTGGCTATAGGTTGTGAACAGAATGACTGATCTGCAAATACAAAATGTTCATATTAGTACCCTCCCTTTCCTTTTTCTCTGCTGCTTTTCATGCACTCAGAGCAGCGTGTTTTACTATGATCGCAGTTATATGGACACTCCAGGCACATTCTTGTCATCATCCTGAGGTTCTGTATAAAGTCCAAGGGTTATAACAGCCCCGCACGTCATATGTTTTGCATGTGAGGGCGCTTGATGAATGTGGTTTAAGTGTAGAGGAAATGCACTGGCCGTCTTTCATCGTGTGAAGGGCCTATCAGGGGTCCCGTAGAGGGGGGGCGGCTGCGTGACTCTGGCAGGAGCTGCACACTTTGAACAGCTGAGTGCAGTTGTGTGCGCCCTTATCTTGACAGAGATGAGCATACACCTCATACCTTTGTCGTGCTGTGTTCTCACCGCCCAATTTGCATTGAAGTGGTGCACTGCACGAAGGTTGTTTCGCTTGCTACAGTGGCCATGTTTCCTTATGCCAGCGTTTTTAAAGGAGTTAGCCGCAAGCCTTTCTTAGTATAACATTCCAATTTGTTGCTACTGCATTTGTTGCTTCACCCTTGCGGCAAAACTATGACTTTATTGTGAGCACAATCTTTGCATGCAATGAAGAGCTCAGTTTGTAATAGTGCTGCATTTTCACTAGGACACAATGTTGTAAACCTGCCCATGCTTTTAACAAGGTTGCTTGACATCAACCAGCTTGTTGGTCAATGCCACTTAACTGAGTGCAACAGAGAAATTCGTGGGACACTGTGGCTGTTGTGTTTAGGGTTGTTTGACCAGCATGCCAGTCTACACTGCTCACTGCTATGAGCCGCCAAAGAAATGTGAGCAGCCATGAGCAATAAGTGCAAGCATGTAATGAAAGAAGTGTGATTTGCAGTATGCTGAGTTTTTTATACAGTTTGTGTTGGTGTGTTTATCTTGCCACACATCTGCTTTGGTGATGGTATAGGATAGTAGTGTCTGGTATTTTGAATCTCTGTACAGCCATCAGCACGCTTAACACGAATGTCCGGCAGTGCGGCCTAGACTGGTTTAGACTGGCACCGTCGCCACGAAGCATATTCCGGTATGCTTGCGGCAGCTGACAATAGCTGGAGCACAGCTCGATTTGACTGGTCAACTTGTCTTTCGCTTGTGTCTGACCAGTGGGGAGAGTGCACTTACTATCGATAGCTCCAGCTAACGTCAGCTGCCGCAAACATGCCGACCAACACTTTGCAGCGCTGGTGTCGGTCCAAGCCGGTCCAGGCCAAGCCGCAGTGCATTCAGCTGACAGCTGTACATGTTTTTGTCTATTCCACAGCCTCACTTAGTTTCACCAGCGGACCGGTTTGTCAATACCTGGGCAATATTTATAATATCCGAGAAATTTGCCCATAGTAGTTCTGTTTTTCATAACGTGTTTTCTTCGTCTCAGAAAAAACTGGACTCTGCTACACTAGTTGTCCATGTCTATGAGGTGAATGATGATGTTGGCTTAGAAGAGCTTGAAGATGGCATGGCAGCTGCAAGTCACTGGGTTCTTCCTTCTGCACATCTTGAGGGTCTTTGGGAGAGCCTCATTTATGAAAGTCCAATAAAAGATGAGGTAAATATTTATAATTATGTCTTGGAGGTTGCGTACTGTCGTTTTTGATGGGTATTACTCAGTTCTCTTCTAGGCAACTTTAAGACAAAAGTGACATGCATGTGTCACAGAATGATTGCACAAGAGGAGCTGATGCGCACTTGATCACTCTCACTGTTTTTTTGTTTTTTTTGTTAGCCTGTAGTATTGAGTATTGAAGTCAGTGTGCTATGTTCTATAAATCTTCATCTGTGGACAAAGTAAGCCTTGTTTAGTTATTTAGAAAGCATGAAGTGAGAGTGCTAAAATAGCACTGACATCTTTAAATTAACACAATATTAAAGGGGCTCTGCAACAGTTCTTGAGCATGGTAAGGAAACGCTGCCGATCGGTAGTCGAGGTTCCTGAGAACATGCGAGCCAAACATAACGCAGCACGCTGCCTGGAATTTAGAATTAATTCTCAAAGTCAGCTTGAAATAATTCTCTCTTCTCTTGACAAATGATGCCTTATACCCAAATGACCGTGCCATATACCCAAGTGCACTGCCATTGGCTGATTTGAGCTTCGTGAGCTGGATAGTTACTGTGGCCGCCGTAGGATGCCACCATGGCCTAAGCACGCGCGCGTGATAACACTGAAAGCCGCGCGTTTGAAGAAAAAAGTCACAGTTTCGTCGCAAGGGCGAAGCAATGAATGGGATAGCAAGAAAATTACACCATTTCCCGCTAAAGGGGAGCATGAGGCGATGCGAAGCCGGAGCACTTGCACGATCGCGTTCCGTTGGCGTTCTTTGGGCATGCTACCGACCTGGCGTCGTGGAAACCGAAGAGGAACGCTACGCGCGTCTTGTCTTCCCTGTAGCCTGGCCGTTAATTCTCACAGGGCGAGCGGGGAACGCAGTCGGCAGGCATGCGAGAGGGGGGCAGCGTAGGAGAGGAGAGAGGGGGGAGGGGACGGGCATGCGCTGGTGCTCATCGCGGCGTTGCGCAGGAGAGAATTTCGATATGTCTAGCCCGCGTTTCAGAGGAAGAGTGGACAGGGGGAGGGGAGAGGGAAAGTGGAGAGGGGAAGGTGAGAGGGCAAGTGGAGAGGGAGAGGGGAAGGGAGAGGGAAAGTGGAGAGGGTGAATGTGAGAGGGGATGTGGAGATATACATACTTATACATATACGGTGCATGACGGCGGCGACGGCAAAAATCAGCCGAGACTGTCCATATAATTGCTATCGCAATAAAAGAAAGTGCTCAAAGTCATGACGCGCGCATGACGTAACTTCTTTCCCCCCGTGCCATCCCCCCCTACTTAGCTTCCGGCGTGCTCATCGTGACGAGAGAAGAGAAAGCAGTTACAGCGTGCGACAAGTCTCTAACTCCGCTCGTACTTGACGGATTCTCAAAATTTCTGCGGTGGTCGGTTCGTGAGGCAATAAACTCCTTTAATAAAGCCATTCGATGGTTACTTCGACAAGTGTTGCAGGGCCCCTTTAATGTAGTTTCTGCTCATCAAATTTTTACAACCTTTAAGAGTAACACATTTGCTCTAGTTTCATGTGTATATTTTGGAATGGCATTTAAAATAATCTTTATAGCTCTTGACAGTAATATACTAATTCACGTTCTGTTTACTTTATTAGAGTATTCTTATTTTTGTGATTTTTATTATTCTGTGTTAATTGCTAAATCAAGTGTGAGTGCATCAAGCTTTTGTACATGTTGATAATGGTGTTGTACCGCTCAAACAGTTGTTGAGCTATTCATCCACGGCCCTGCTGTTTGCTGATAAGAAAGTGGACCCTAACGTCATATCATGGAACAAGGTTGTGCTTTTGCATGGTGAGGTTGGTTTTACATGGCATTGCTTGTGTCATTCTCATTTGTGCTGTTATTGCAAGTTAATGAAGTGTGCCAGTGATTGTGAATGGAGATAAAAACTGACCGCAGCAGTTTAATTCAGTGACAGTAATAGTAAGCATGGGATGACTAGAAAAAGTAATGTTTGGCATAAGGGCATGTTCAATTGCCTAATTTACCAAATGTCAGTGGTTGTTAACAAGCTTCACTGTGAGTTCTGCACATTATATTTCATAAGACATGTAAACTTGCGTGCAATGCTCTGCTTCCTCGTAGTGAATATATGGAGCCACCTTTGAGCAGTGCCTCAACCTTTAGTGTTCATAACTGATACTGTTCATCCACAAGCTACTTTTCCACCTTATTGTTCTTTTTTTTTATTGTTACTGTATACATGTATTTTGTAGCAGTTAGCTATGTTGCTACTGTGAGCATGTAACCTTCGAACGAGGCTTGCTCTCTGGCTTTATTTTTTCCTGGCTTTCCTGTGCTTTTGCAGAGCTGTACCGCATTTATGCTGTCAGGCCACATTTATCTTGTGTTCTTGACTAGCAGCAGCATTGATATAACGAGATGCATGTGCATTGATTTGCTACATTTACGGTCTGTTTGTATTGTTGTCACTTTCATTTTGTTTTCAGGACCACCTGGCACAGGGAAAACCTCCTTGTGCAGGGCTCTTGCACAAAAACTGACCATCAGGATGCGGTCTCGTTTCACCCATGGTCAGCTCTTAGAGATCAACAGCCACAGTCTTTTCTCCAAGTGGTTCTCAGAAGTGAGAAATTAAACTGAACTTGTGCTTTCAACATGTACAGATAAACTGATGAGTCTAGTCTTAAAGGGACACTAAAGAGAAACAATGAATAGGTTTAGATTGATAAATTGTACTTTGAGAACTATAATGTTGTTAATTTCACCATCATAGGTGTATTAATAAAGGAGAGAATGAAGTTGAAAGTTTCGTTTTTAAATTTCGCGCCAAAATCTCCATGCGTGACGTCACAGATTTCAAAGTGTATTTATCGTATTTTGGCGGTATTGGCTCAACAAAATTTTCACAAACTTGGTATGTTAACTCTATGGCCCCTTCAGAGGACAGTGCAGCACTTCATTTTTACCGTTAAGGAACTATGTAGGCCCGAGTAAGTGCCGTCAAAATATGTGACGTCTCAGCGAATAGTGCGGAAACTTCTAGGTGGCGTCACCACCCACACTTTCTTTTTGCCCGATTTCTCGCTTACTAAGTGTCTTCTTGCAGCAAGAGCGGTGTTTTTGGTATCGTGAAAGAGTAGTTTACTAGTAATATGAGAAAAATCTTTTTGCTCTTTAGTGTCCCTTTAATGGTTGGACTTATGAGCACTCTGTCTCTTGCTTCTCTTTTTCAAGCAAAGCTTGTTATGAGCTGGAGATTTTGGTGGAAGCATTGCATGTGAAAACGTGGCGCCAGAACAAATCAATTCTTTGATTCTACAGAAATGCGGCCCTTGAATGTGCACCTGTGACATGCCTATTTGTATGCGCCATTTTCTAACAATCGATGCTCTCTCAATCATGGTCCTGTCGGTGATCAGCCGTTTCTAATATGGCAGTCTGATCTTTTACCAAGGTCACCTGTCATTTCATGTTGCCACATTCCATTGTTGCCTGGATGTGAACGCATGACCTCACGTTCCAACGCCGGAACGTGAGTTATTAGGCACAATGCCAGGCACAGTTGCCATCGTGTCTATGCAAAGAAAGAAAGAAAAGTAGTAGGTCAGGCATGCATATGCCAAGCTTCATTTGCCCACCATTTTCCTGATAGGGGAAGGACTGCTGAATTTTTTCGTGTTTTCCGTTAATGTGCTGCTTCCTTCAGTATGCTTTACCAACAAGCCCAACTTTCAGCTCTCTGCAACTGCTAGCCTTAAATGTTGGTTGTAGTTTAGTGTTTTGGTAGAATTAGCATTTGCCTTGAATAATATGAAGAGGTCAAACTTGCAACATCAACACTTTGGATGGAAGAATACCAAAAGTGACAGGTGTACTAAAGGAGGTGCGACTAACTTGCCTGAATTCAAATCCTGTTAGTTGTGAAAGAGAACACACTTGCTCATCTGGTATTGATCGCAATAAACAGTCGCCTACTTTTTTAATGCAGGCGAGTGAGGATTGTCATTTTTAATTGTTTCTGTTACTTAAGTAATTTGAATCCACCTCTACCAGACGTTAAGCTGCTGTGTCAGTGGAGATTTTGTGAAACAAGAACTGAATGTAAGACACAGTTGAGGTTAGCATGTTACAGTGGCTAAGGTAAAAACAGTTGCCAACTCCATGAAGTTGTTGCCAGACAACTTGATATGGAAAACATACAATATGTATAGCCAAGCACAATCTTGTAAGGGTGCACAGCATACAGCAACGGGGAAAGATCCTTTGCTATTTAATTACCACTACCATATACAGTAGATCCTCAGGAAATGGAAATCTCTTAAACAGAACTGCTGCTTAAACTGAACAAGTGTCCCTAATATGATTGGTTTCATATTTGGATTCTGCACCCTTGCTCCTCCCTCAGTAATCGGAACTCCTGTTAAACAGAACACATTTTCCTGGTCCCTTCCGGTTTTGTTTAATGAGAGTCTGCTGTAATTACTGAGGTGAAATATCTTGAGCAGAGTTACCAGTTCCGCTTATAATAAGCGGATTTTGGTTTCTTTTTTACCAAGTCGCTTGTAGAATTTTTCAATCACTTGCCATGTTTTGTGGGCTCGTCTAGTGGAACGTTGAAGTCAAACATACGTTGGGGAAGTCAACAAGTTATTCGTGCACTAGCAAACAGGCAGTGAACAGAGTGGAGGCTACCCTGGAGAATATATGTTTAACAGTGAATGTGTCCTTTTGTTCATATGTGCAGATATTATAGTTGTAAAAAATAACAAAGTTACTTTTTACCTTCCTTTCTTACTTGAGCAACGGTTTAATTGTAATTAAAAATTTTTTTTTTCAAGAGTGACACAATTTGTTAAACTTCTGCTTGTTTAGAGCTCCTTCACAGATGTCATGCCACTTTTTTTCGAATGATTATTTGCTTGTTAGCTCGGTGGCAGCTGGCGCCTCTGACCTTGAGGGTGTTTTATTGACAGAATGAGCATTGGAGAAAAGAAAGGCCAAAGGAGTTTCTTATTAGCTATCTAACTTAAAGCAGTTTAGACTATACCATGTTTGTCATCGGGATCAGGCTGTCTGCCATCCACTTGGCAATCTCTTTAATCATAAACCAGCATTGTTTATGCGAAGCTTATGGCAAGGAAAAGTGGCAAAAAAGCGCTTGCATGGTACTGAAGGTTTCCAATGAAGGCGGGTGCCTTTTTTGAAAAGATTTATAGCTCTATATACTATAAATGGTTACTGTGAAACAGCCCCTTTGGTAAAAACTTTACTCAAGCAAATTATACTTCTAGCTGCACCTTGGTTGCTGATTTGCACTTGCTGCTTCATGTGCTGCTATGCTGTAATGTCAGCTGTGTCACCTTTCATGAAAAAGCACATCAAGCCTCTTACACCACTCTTGTCTCCGTTTTTCAGAGTGGAAAACTAGTAATGAAGCTGTTTCAGAAGATACAATCCCTCATTGATGATGGAAGTACCCTTGTGTTTGTTCTCATTGATGAAGTAAGTACTCCATGCATACTCACTGAGCTATTCATAAACTTCATTTGTTTTTACATCCTGCTAATCTCAGTTACTTGTAGCTATAAGGAAATTACATTGTTAGTCCTAGTTACCTTATTAGCATTGTCGGAGGAATCAATTAGCTTCTTGTTGCAAGTGGCACCTTTGTAGAGGCCTTTGGTAAAGGTCATAAACTATGTGAACTTTTACCAAAACATTCTAGCAATAGGTTGCAAGAAGAACGTTGCAAGAACACAGTGACATTGCTCACATTTCCCTAATGTTTCTAGTGAAGTGAAGAAATTTTTTAAAAATGTATCGAATGCTGCCTCTACTCTATTAATCTGTTCGTGAGTTGTTTCCTTATTGGTTATTAAGAAACCCTTTCCTCCAAATATTAAGGCAGCTTAGTTGACATAAGAATGAATGAAATTTCACACTGGGTATGGATGGTGATATGGACCTTGTCAGTTTTCGTCTCACCAGATTTGCTTAACATGTGAAATAACCAGGAAATGTTGAGTGCACAGCTGCAGTAAATAAAAATCCTCAGTGCTAAAGTGCCCTCATCACATGTAATTTGTGTTACTGTGAAACTATTACGATTTGAGGCCCGTGTACTTAGATTTAGGTGCACGTTAAAGAACCCCAGGTGGTCGAAATTTCCGGAGCCCTCCACTACGGTGTCCCTCATAATCATATCATGGTTTCGGGACGTTAAACCCCAGAGATTATTATTATTATTATTAAACAATTACAATTAGAGATGTTAAAGTGGACTTCATAGATTGGGGCTTTTTGTTTGAAAGTACACTAAATTTTCTTTCAAAGGGGCCCTGATATACTTTTTGAGCATATTGAAAATAGTGTTACCAATCTGCAGATGTGGTTTATGTGAACATGTGAGCCAAATATTATTGTACTACTGTATGCTGTGGGGAATTTA
This sequence comes from Rhipicephalus sanguineus, assembly GCF_013339695.2. NCBI lineage: Eukaryota > Metazoa > Arthropoda > Arachnida > Ixodida > Ixodidae > Rhipicephalus > Rhipicephalus sanguineus. The sequence continues at coordinate 210,804,684 of NC_051176.1, read as the reverse complement.
CTACCTTGTGCAGGGGTGCAACAGCTGCGCCCATTGCGCCAATTTGATACAATTCCTTATTTTTGCGCCAAGCTGAGCCAAAACTGTGAAATTTGTTTAAATTGCGCCACGCTGCGCCAAAATGCCCGACCAGCTTCAAGATTTTTCCAGTTGTACAAATTTTAGCGAGAAATGGAGGCCGCATTGGTCATCTGCAGTGTGGGCATCATCATCCAATACAGACGCGCAGACCCTAACCCTACCCCCCCCCCCCGCAAATGGGAAGAAAACAGTCAGTTTCACCGCAAGAATAAAGCAATGAATGCGATAGCAACAAATTGTAATGTTATACGAAGTGAGGCTGGCAGCAAACTCTTTTGTATCCGATCTCGCGTAACTCTACAAAACGTTGGTGTAAGATAATGCGACCGCTCCAGGGAAAGATGCTCTTTCTGCACAGTGTCTTCCTATTGAGAGCGCAGCGTGTACGAGGGTATAAGAGCCGCCTGCTGATGGCTGCCGAGATAGCGCACGCGCCAGCAATCGCGACCGCGCCCTTAGAATTAAAGTTAAAAGTAGAGCTGTGCGAATAGCAAAATTTTGAGTGCGAAGCGAATTCGAATAATAAAGATTGAGTGCAAATCGAATCGAATAATTTTCGAATAATTTTCGAATATTTCTCAAACATTTTTCGAATACTTCGAAGTGAAATTACAGAAAAAAGTTGCAGAGAATCCCTAAGTATGTTCTTATGAGAAAGTGTTTCTTTTTGCTGGGTTGATGAAGCGCTGGCGGGGTGGTGTTTCATAGTTGTCTTATCAAGAATGAGGCAATGTAGAGGCCGAATTGCATTTATATACATGATTTGGTGCAACCAAAGTGTTGCCGACAACACTTTACATGTGATAGGCAAAGATGCCATTTTCTCAGCCTCTCCTGTTCTTTCAACTTCTGGCGGACAAGGGTATGCTCCCTCAAGTCCAGAGTTCCAAATCTGCCTACGACGTCGATATAAAGAACATCTGAAATTTTGGATGCTAAAAAGCTTCGGCGTCCAATTTTTTGGACTTCCTGCCCAAATTTCAGGTCCAAAACAGCGTTAATTGAGCCCCCACCTCTGCCACATCTATCATCTCTATGTTGGAACCAGCGTTTTCTTAATACATTTGCGACCGTAACAGAGCTTGAAAGGCAGCTTTGCCGCAATACGGAGATGTAATGAGGTGAAGTATATTGAAAATCTAGGGACCATTTCCAATCGGACGTTGACTGTCTCTTGGCTAAGTTCGACTATAACGGAGCTTGAAAGGCAGCTTTGCCACAATACGGGGGTGTGATGAGGTGAAGCGTATTGAAAACCTCGGGACCACTTTCAATCGGACGTTGTCTCTTGGACAAGTTCGACCGTAACGGAGCTTGAAAGGCAGCTTTGCCGCAATGCGAGAGTGTACTGAGGTGAAGCATATTAAAAATTTGTAGGGGTCACTTTCAATCGGACGTTGACTGTATTTGTCTTTGGGAAGTTCGAATAGTTCGAATAATAAAATTCCAGCGCGAATCGAATCGAATAGCAAACACTGTTCGAAAAATATTCGAATTTTCGAATATTCGCACACCCCTAGTTAAAAGTTGCTGCTTGAGCAACACCCCTCCCCTCTCGTGTCTTTTCATGCTCGTTCAAGACAGGCAGGCCGTTTCCTCTCTGCTTCGACGGCAGGCCTTCCGAGCGGAGTGGTGTTATCGCATGCGTTCTCCGAGCGACGGAGATGGGCTGGCTGGTTTGGTCTCTACTCCAGCCGCGTTCATCGCCCGCACTCGCATGCTTTTATCTGTGGTAGAACATAATGCACATGGAGATGTTATCAATTTGGACTTTATACGGGACGTGACGGCAAAAACCCGTTGAGAGTGTCCATATAATTGCTATCGCAGTAAAAAAGGACAGTGGTTCTCAAATTTCCTGATGCTTGTTTTATTGTGTGCAGAACACTTTTTAAGCAACTTTTGCTGCACTATGCTGGTGTCCTACAGAAAAGCGTACTGAGATTTATAAATGAACTGCAATAAAACGGAAAGACGGGCTAGTTGGTTTGGCTGCATAATGATTTTTTGCGCACACCACATGAAGACACAGACAAAAAGTTCACAAGGACCTGCGCTGGTCCTTGTGAACTTTTTGTCTGTGTCTTCGTGTTGTGTGTGCAAAAAATCATTATGAGATTTAGAAGGGGCTATTGGTACTAGCTCTCAGGGACACAGCACATTTTGTTCCTTAATTACTCATTCGTTCATGCACCGTGTAATTACCAGTACAAGTATGATCGCCGATGTCTAAAAAATTATTGGCAATCATTTGGAGCAGCTGTGTATGGCATTTCTGCAGCTTTGAGAAACAAATAGACGAAAACGTTCGCCAGTTTTCGTTTTCTCCACCCCCACTTGCTCCTGCTTTACGAATCTCATGAATTTCGAGGTTGCCAGGTTTGCAGGTCCACATTAGCATTCGCAATGCCTGTCGAATTATTTGACAGGCCCTGCAAATGCTAATGTGGACTTAGTCATTGTTTGCACTGAGGTGGCTCAACACACTGCTTTATTGAAATAGCAGTGTTCACGTGCACTGTGCACAAGTTAGCTGATTTTTAATGGTTTGTACGTATTTTTGTTTTCTTTTCTAAAAGTAAGCCTTCTTTGTTATACTGCTCCAAATTTGGGATTTCATGCCAAAAAAATCAGGTTTTTTTCGTAACCTGCTCCACATTTGGATTTTTGTGCTCCAAAAGCAACATTTTGCTGCTCCAAAAGTTGCTCCAAATCCTATTTCGGCTGTTGCACCCATGCTTTTGTCAAAAAAATGCCCCCACCTCCCCGAAGGGAATCGTGAGGAAATGCGAATGCATTTCTTGCGCCGAGAGTACATGGCGTAGTAATTTTAATAGCATAAAGCTGGACACATCGACGCGCTCAAGTGTCTCCCTTTTGAGCGCCTCTTTCAACGAACGCTTCCTACGCGCATTCATAATCACCTCAGGGATGTTGCCACCGCCTTCAATGCAGCACAAACGCTACAAACGCGTTTCAAGCGCACTGCATTGAGGCGGTGGCGCCGGGAGGAGAGAGAAGGAGCGGCGAAGCACTACACCTACCCTCTCCTACACTCACTCCACACAGGCGGGAGCTCTGCCAAGCTCTCACGATGCGAGCGCCCTCACACGCCAGAGCGCGCTCCTCCTCTCCGCTACTCCGCCTGCACCACCTGCTCCGGTTGCTAGGGGCGAGGATAAGCGCGTGCGCCCGCAGCTGTTGCTATGGGAGAGGGAATGAGAGCGGAGAGGCGCGCGGACAACGCCGGATGCCTTACATAGCCCGACTAAGAAATGCATTCGCATTTAAAACAGTAAAGAATTTGCTTTCTCTCTCCTCCACAATGTCAGCAGCCTACAAAGGAAGCAGGGCCTACAGCTATTGGCTGATTTTGTGATTGCATAAGCACTCTTGACTGGGCTGTTGCCAGGAATTCATTTATATATTTTTTTGGGGGGGGGGGGGTTAACTCCTCGATGTATGTGCACGTGTTTGTATGTATGCATGTATACAGGGTGCCCCAGTGAACTTTAGCCAGAGTTAACAATTTTAACGCACTCTATGATGCCGCAACCAAATTCATGTTGCTGACTACTGAGCGGAGTAAGTCGCACTACTTATTTTGTTCTGCTTAATTAGGCAAAATTAATTACGAAAGTTCTGAAGCAACCAAGCTGGGCAAAAAATTCCAATAAGAAAGTTGTATGTAGGTTTCCAAAACATCCAATTAGGCTGTTTATAACTTTCTATTTATTAAATATTGGTGTTTTTCTACTTACTGCAGATGCCCATGAAATACAGAAGAAATATTGCGTGACATGACTGCTTGCGCACTGTGATTGCAGTGCTCCTTAATGTTCTGCATGCAAACAACCGTAGGGCCGGCTGTGCTGCTGCTTAAAAGGCGACAGGGCAGTACAGTGGTGCTGATTGTGTGATGGCGCACCTCTTGCTTACAGCAGCAGAAGCAATAACGGCTGCATCTACTTAACGCAGTCATGAACCGCCACGAAGGAAGCATGTTAAAGAACACTGCTTGCAGGAAAATGTTAAAGAACACTGCAATCACAGCATGCAAGGAGGTATGTTGTGTGGTACTTTTTTCTATTTTGCGGCACCTGCAGTAAGCAGAAAATTACTAATAGAAAGGGACACCTAAAGAGAAAAACGATTTTTCTCATATTAGTAAAGTACTCTTTCATGATACTACCATAAACACCACACTTGCTGCAAGAAGACGCTTAGCAAGCGAGAAAATGCGCAAAAGCAAAATGTGGGTGGCGACGCCACCTTGAAGTTTCCGCATCATTCACCGTGACGTCACATGTTTTCACGGTGCTTACTCGAGACTACGTACTTCCTAATCGGTAAAAATTAAGTATGTTGTCCTCTGAGGGGGCTGTAGACTTGACATACCAAGTTTGGGGTAATTTTGTTGAGCCAATCGCGCCAAAATAAGATAAATACACTTTGAAATCCGTGATGTCACGCAGGGAGATTTCGGCGCGAAATTAAAAAATGAAACCTTGAACTTGATTTTCTCCTCTGTTAGTAAACGTATGATGGCGAAATTAACGACATTAGAGTTCTCAGAGCACAATTAATCGATCTAAACCGATTCATTGTTTCTCTTTAGTGTCCCTTTAATAGATAGAAAATTCGAAACTGTCTAATTAAACATTTTGCAAATTGTTCTACCACCTTCTGATCGGAATTTTGGCCCAGCTTCAATTGCTTCAAAAGTTAATTAATTAATCTTGCCTAATTAAGCAGCACACAGAAAATAGTGTGACTTACTCCATGCAATTGTCAGCAACATGCATGTGGTCGTGCGGTTGCAGAGCACGTCGGCATATTTTTGAACTCAGGCTAAAGTTAGCTGGGACCCCCGTGTATGCGCATGCAAACTTGAAAAATTTTGGGATAGGTGGAGGGGATGGAGGTGGATAGATGGAGTACACCCATCTCTAGCTATGCCTATGATTCTCATTATTATACTCATTGATAATTTTGAGTTAAATATGCCTGTGTTCTGAAAAAGGACCAAAAAGGAGTTCCACTTTGCTCCTCCAGTCTCAATCGGGGTTCACCTTTTTAAAGAAACACTAAATTGAAACATTTTTTAAATTGTGCAGCTTGCATGAACATTCATGTAAATAACTGAGAACCAAAAGTTGCTGAAGCTGAACGTTTTTTTTTTATGAAACCCATTTTATTAAAGCCAGTTAAGGGGCTGGTTAATAAAAGTGTTTGTGCATTTCACATGTATCTGAATTGGGAGAGCCCATGCTATATTTTGATGTTATTTTTTCAGTTACTTTCACCATTAATATTCAGTTAGAGATGACTATGTATGCAGAGAAATGGAACCCAAACATCTCAAGTTTGGTATTTTATGCCAGTACTCCTTTGAGCTGAAATTTTTACAAGGTGGACAGATTTATTAAGTCGATTTTATGTTTATTTAAAAGAGATTCCACGCTTGGAAGCTGGTACTGCAGCCCTCTTGTGTTCATCTTATGTAACTTTTTCCATGCTGTGCCATAACATCTACAGCTGATTCTTGAATTAAGTTTCTCTGTACCAGTAGTGTCCCTGCAATGTTCTAACAATATTCTGACTGTTATGACTGGTTATTTCTCCTCTTAACATTTTATGGTATACAAAGTGCAAGTGGTGTTTGCCCTTCTGCTGTTCCATTTTTAGTTTTTATCTATTTCTCAATTCTGAATGTATTTTTAGGTTGAAAGCTTGGCGCACTGTCGTAGCACTGCAATTGGAGGGAATGAGCCATCAGATGCAATTCGTGTTGTCAATGCCTTGCTGACGCAAATTGACATTATGAAAAGGTATGTGGATCGAGCAGCTCTTTTTTTTTTTTACTGCATGACAGAAGATACCTTTCTTCCTGATGCATCACCTACTATTATCTATGTTCCATTATACATAGATAATGGGCCTATGATAGGGAAGTGTAGGTGAGGGTGGTGAGGATTAGATGGAGCAATGAGATTAGTATAGTTGCAGGGGTTGGTTGATGCTGGGCAGGCACAACTACTATAGATTTTGTCCTGCGGTGAATTTGATTAGGTTGAATAATTTATTGTAATGATAATGACTCTACTTTGGTTTTTCTAATAATTTTTTTTATAATAGCCATGTAAAAAGTACAGGCTTGTGCAAGCTGCAGCTATGTCTCAGCTATGTGGGTGATGCAGTGCTAAAGCACTTTACTACTTATTCATATTGGGACCTACCTTTAATAACAGCTCTCAATGTATTGAAGAGTCATTCCATTGGTTTTTCTAAATATTAACTAATATTAAAGCGACACTATTAGCTATTTATTGATTTCTACATTGGTTGTGAATACCGTTGTCACTATACACTGTAAATGGACCTTGGCAGGCAAAATAATGTGTAATGTGTAATGTTGCACATGATAACTTATGGTCGCTGAGAATGATGGAATGGTTGCCAGAGGATGGGAAATGCTGCTGAGGACGGCAGAGAGTTAGGTGGGGTGGTGAAACTAAGAAATTTGTAGCCATAAAACTAGGCTTGTGCGAATATTTAAGCACTTCGAATATTCGAACGAATATTAGAGTATTTGAATTCGCTTCGACACGAATTTAAATTATCCAAAATTTCGAAGTATTTGAAATGAATGAATAAGCGTATATAAACCGCATGAAACCCCCTGTAAAGCTGGTTTCACATCAGCGCAGGGGTGTTATACCGTGAATACACCTGTCCAGGGGAAATTTGCACTGCCGCGAAGCCCCACTTCAAGGTTAAATGAACATATTACTGTTCACATATTCATCATTTTTTAAGTTTAAAAGCTCGTTGTACCGGCTTATATGCTCAAAGCGTAGTAAATTTTAAAACGTAACATATTTTACAAGTTATTACTTGCATTCTACCAAAAGTCAAATCCTGCTACTATTCAAAGTTGCTTCCACTTCCCTTTGAACCAAAAAGAATGACATTTGCACATACCTTGTTTCAATTTTAAAATATATTGTGCAGGTTAGTTTTGTCATGACAAATATGCTCATTTTTCTGTATAATATCATTATTCGCTTCGAACCTAAACGCAAGCCTACATAAAACGTAATTGGATTGCACAGAACAGGGTAAACTAGACGTTGCTTGGAGAGGCCTTCGTCCTGCAGTGGACATAAAGTAGGCTGGTAATGATGAATGAAATGCGATTATTTCTCAATAAGTACCAATTATCTGTATTTGTGTATGTTTCACACACTTCAATAACCTCTTTTTGTGCGTGTTTATGTGTGTGTGTTAAGGTGCGGCATCTGTGTAAGCAAACCTTTTGGAGGCTGGATCCTAATGTTTTCTCCATCTGAAAGCTTTGTAACTGAGATATAAAATAATTTTTCATAAATGCTGTTTAGCTTACCTTGCATGTTTTTGCACTTAACTACATTGAATCTTGTAACTGAAATTGTAAGTATTTATTTGTTATGAGCTGATATTGGCATGAAACATCATTAATTTGTATTATTGTGATACTAATATGCTGTGTGTCTATGCTTGTTGTAATGAGATTTGGCTGAAGTTTACATTTTACAGTAGACTTCTCTTAATGTTTGAGAAATTTATTGGGGCAGTGCTGTCTTCTCCTAATCATAATTCATTATGTATTAAATGTCTTTATTTCTCCAGATACCCAAATGTTTTCATTCTTACAACCTCAAATATCAGTGGGGTCATAGACCTGGCCTTTGTAGACAGAGCTGACTTCAAATATCACCTTGGTTATCCCAGCCAAAAATGCATCTCGAAGATCATTATGTCCTGCTTGAAAGAGCTTTACAGGGTAGGTTGTATTTTTATATATATTTTGAGCTGTCTTTTCAATTATGTTAAAAAGTGTAGAGCTCTTAAACGCTAGATTTGCACAGATGGGCGCACACAGGAGTGCTTTTGAGTTGACTGTGTGAAATGAAGTGTGCGCACTTGTAATCTTTAGTATGTTCTGTATTGTCTCAACATGTTCTATGTGTTTACACATCACATGCTTGCTATTGTTGACATGCTTATGGAGCTGCTCAAAAGCTATGCCTAAATACAATTAAAAACTTCACTCTTGTTCATAGCTCGTGCTTACTGCAGCTAATGCTTCATTTACACTACAATCCTTTGTTGTTTAGGGAGACGTTCTGCTTACCACACTTGAAGTTTCATTGCTTGAAGCTCTTTTTCTAACCCTTTAAGCACAAGGCCTAAGAATACCCGAAACAGATGTTTATATTTAATTGTAATGTGACAAACACACGAATAACAGCTATATCAAACAAAAAGAAAGAACAGTTTTCAATAATTGTATGGACATTGCCGAGTAGAACACTGGAAGAGAACTTCGCCCAAGGCCACCTATGGCTACGTATGCCACTTGTACAGATAGTTACCATCAAGTGTTAAATAGAGGTGTACATTGCATCTGCTCTTTTTTAACTGCATGGCACCACTGAAACCAGGCATACTGTATCACACTTTGTTCTCTAAATGTTCTTTTAAAAGAATGTGGGTTGTGCACCAAATCTCTTCCTCATTCTCTGTTCCTGCTTTAATAGAAAAATTATGCTTACTGCATAACTCAGTCATTCAGTGCTGACCAAAGTCATTTAAACAGGAATTCCGTACTCAGAAACAAAACATGTTCACAAAAAGATGCTTTTGCTGTGTTGCCTCTAGGCAATGCTCAGCCACGTATGTTTGAAGGGACACCAAAGTGAAACAGTAAATCACTTAAGAATGATGAATTTTTTTTTCAGAACTCTATTATCATTAACTTTACTGTCATAAGGTCATTATCAAAACAGAAAAACGGTCCAGGTTTCATTTTTGAATTTCATGCTAAAACTTCAGTATCTGAATTTTAGGGTGACATCACAGATTTCAGGGTCTCTTTTTGGATTTTGGGCACATTGGCTCAGTAAAATTTCTTGAAATTTACTATGTTAAGTCTCTAGCTCCCTTAGAAAACAATGTGATTAATTTTGACCAATAAAGAATTATGTAGGTCCCAGTAGACGCCGTCAAAGTCTAAGACGTCACAGCGAGTTGGTGTGGGAACCTCAACATGACGTTGCCATGTATTTTCTCTTTTGCCGTGTTCTCTCACTTACTAAGCATCTTCTCACACCAAGGGGTGTGCTTTGATATCATAAAAGTGTTATTTACTAATATGTGAAAAATGTTTTTTTTTTTTTTATTGTCCCTTTAAATGTGTGGTTGTAGGACTTGTGAACATGTGTGCACTGTTTTTAGAAACTTTAACTATGCCTACAAAATCAGTCATTTGTACGCTGTTGACTGGAGGTCACTAATAGTAATTAATAGGTTATTTATTTATTGTTTGTTTTAAGAAACGCTGGCTATTTGCACTTGGATCGTGTCCATGTGGCATCTTCTATGTAATCCCTATACATTTTCACTAGGCTTGTGTGAATAGTAAATTTTAGGTCCGAAGCGAATTCGAAGCGAATAGTGATTTGGTCAAAGCGAATTTCGAAGCGAATTCGAATAGTTTATATCACATATTATAAAGAAAAATAAGCATAATTGTCATGACCCAACTAACCAGCGCAATATTTTTAAAGTTGAAACAAGGCATATGCATGTCATTCTTTTTGGTTCAAAGGGAAGTGGAAGCAACTTTGAGTAGTAGCAGGATTTGACTTTCGGTAGAATGCAAGTGATAACCTATAAAATATGTTAGGTTTTAAAATTTACTATACTTATAGCATATAAGCCGGTATAACAAGCTTTTAAAATTAAAAAATGGTGAATCGATGGGAGGGTAATACAGTAAAACCTCATTAATTCGAACTCGGTTATGTCGAAATCCCACATAATCAGAAGGACTTCTGCGGCCCCATATTTTGCAATGTAAATTTGAGTGGGTAATTTGAAGCGGCGGTCCGTACCAGCCCGGTTAATTCGAAAACTTTGGGTGTGATGTGCCAATTCCCGATCCCGATTTAGCCGCAAATCCGCAGAAACGATGGCTCTTAGGAGCCACAAGGCAATGCATTGTAGCGATACTAATGGGTGACAAGTGAGGCATCTCAGCCTCGCTGCTGCCAGCGCAAGAAAAAAACAAAACAAAAGGCGGTCTCGTGGTCAGCTGAAATGTGCGCCTGTGGAAAAGACGTGCTTCACTGCAACACAGCGGTGACACGCGGGCAGCATGACGCATGCTTCTCTCAACGTCAGCGCGTCATGATTTACCCATTCTTTCTGGGAAAATAGATACATTAATTAAGGGTGGTCTGACGGAATTCGTAATGTATGCGAACCTCCGATTGGCGGTTGCTCCGGCAATTTGCGCATTTGCACTGTTGGCAGAGTATTTGCCTGCAACGCCTACTTCGAAAACTCAGTTCAAAAACTTCAATGATCATCTTTTCCATCCAGAAAACATGGCGAATTCCGTCACACTGGTCATTATTAAATTATTTATTTTATCAGAAAGAATGGGCGAATGGTCGCATCATGACGCGCTGATGCTGCGAGCAGCAGGTGGCACGCCGCCTGCGTGTCACCACTGTGTTGCAGCGAAGCACGCCTGTTTTCCCGCAAGTGCACATTACAGTTGACCACGAGACCGTTTTTTAAAGACGATAGTCTTTCTTGGGGAACTTAAACGCAGAAATTTTGGTCTGTCTGTCTGTCTTTCTGTTTGTCGGCACGTCCCTCGATTCAGCCACTCGGCCAAAGTTGAACCACTTGCCCAAGGGCCAGCTGTCTTGAACTGGTATGGCTGTTCATACTTGTGAACGTTGTCGATCAAAAAGTAAATATCATGCATATCTGAGGTGCAACATCACTAGGTAAGTATTAGGTGGCGTGTTCCTTTAATAGAAAATGCATACATACGTAATTTTAAGGACCCTAGTTTCTTAAGCTGCGCTGAAAATGCATAAGAATGGAAGCTTGAGCGAGTTGGTATGCGTTCATCTTTGTTGAAACAGCTCTCACTAGACGACGACGAAGTAAAAGAAGGCACAGGACAGGCGCTGCCTGTCGTGTGCCTTCTTTTACTTCGTCGTCTAGTGAGCGCTGGTTCAACAAAGCTGAAAATGCGACTGCGCTGAAATTTGCCTTCCTCCGTGCCCTTCGCACGAGCTCATTGTTGTGTTTCGGTTTCGGTTCTGTATTGCACTTTACGAATGCCATGGGTTGGTGTTGAAAAACTTTAGTTTTGAGAAGGCCAAGAAGGTGAAAAAAAAAATATTTAAAAAATGAAAAAGCAGCGTGGTGGGCGGCCTTCAGGCTGCCGGTTGTGGGCGCCGCTCTGGCGTTCCTGTTTTACCCAGGCGACGTGTAAATAAAAGAGTGTGTGGAGAGTACTCGTTGAGTGCGGACGTTTCTCTGCTTCAGCGCTTCGCGCCAAACCGCGTTTTCGGGCTGGCTGGCGTCCCCGCCGGTCGCGTTGGTCACCGCCGGTCTTCGCCTGCTGCTGCGCCGGGACTACCAGCACGCAACACAGCACTCATGTTTCCCGACGTATTGCCAGATGGCGTGTATATCTCACACAGCGCCTCTTCTATCGTCTTTACACGACATTTGCAGCGAAGCACGCAGATACGCGGCCAATTTTTTTTTTCCTTTTTTCTTTTTTTCTTGCGCTGGCAGCAGTGAGGCCCACCGTTTCCCTGCTTTAGCGGCAAAATTGGGGCCAGGTATTGCTGGAAAACATAACCTTTGTAGCTGTAAACTAGCAAGCACAGCAAACGACAAACAGCAAACGATACGTACAATTGAAATATGAACAGCGGAGCATGCTGCCGATCGCACAATCAGCATTGCTGCTGGGTACGCTCAGTTCGGAAGGTAAGAGTGACAGTGCATATCCCACTGCAGTATGTTTGACTATTGTTTTGTGTATAATAGTTCTGGCACAACCCCGCAGAAGTGCTGCTAACATTGCCGCTAAAGCAGCTGTTTTTGCCACGTGGTGTTGCTGAGGGTCAGCTCACACGTAGGAGTCGGGTGCGTGCTTAGTTTGCTATCAAGTGTGGCTTTTTACTTTTTTTTTTTGCCGCCGTCATTGCTTTGCTGCTGGAAAGCCTCGCTGTTCATGCTGGTCTCACTGAATGGTATAGGTTTGCTTCAGTAATACAAGCATCAGAAAAGAAATTTTTGATGCGCTCCACTGTTCCCGATAGTACCCTTTTTATGGCATGCATGTTGTTGACTTTTTTCGCTAAGATTGGCAAGTGTACTCAGAAAAATTAGTCTCTCGTTACTTATGAAAAAAGAAAGAATAACTATGGGGACTTATAAGAGTATCTTAATTATTCTGCCTTTTCATTTTTATGAATGTGCTGCAGTATGCTTTCTCTTCTTTTTTTTCTGCAGGTGTCTGTCATAAATGAAAACATGAGTTTCCTTGAAAGCAATGCTGATGAGATGGGTGATGAACTGCAGTCCTTGTACAACTCCTTGTGCCACAGAGCTGTTGGCCTGAGTGGGAGGCGGTTGCGAAAACTGCCTTTCATAGCACATTCCATCTGCACTGTGGTGAGAGGTCCTTTGCTTTTAAACTAGAGATGTTGACAGTGTCATATGTGTCTTTAAACAGTGTCTTTAAACTGTGATAAGCATGTTCTTTGTGGTCTTGCTTCCTCGAGTTTAGTACTTTGGTTTAGCTGGCAGGTTCCAGCCACGTCCCAAGCTTGGATATACAGTTAAAACTCTATATAACGAAAGCTGATTTTACGAATTTCTCAATCTAACGAAAAAATTTCTATTCCCTGGCAGGTACTCGTAGGGTTCAGTGTTGTCATTAACTCAGATTAACGAAGCTTTCGTGGCACTGAACTCGATTTAACGAAGTTTTTCAGGCAATAAGTGAGCAAAAATGCAGTGATTTCTTTCCAAATTTTACACAGACTGCTTTCTTTAGACGTGCGCTGTAACACTGTCGCGTTAGAACATCTAGCCGTCTTAGTCACGACACTAGTTTTATTTTGACGAGGCTGCACGCTGCACTTGGCAGCGCTCTTACATATCAAATTGTGCTGGGCGGTAGTGCCTTGTTATCCCCGCAAATACTCCCAGAGGAACACGGTGGTTGCTTTCGTTATTTAAAGGTTTATGCGAAAGATGGCTGTCATGAGTGTGCATATTTAAATGCACTTCGTTGAATAATCAAATGCAAAGTGAATTTGTGCCAAGAGATGACGTCGCCAGACAGTGCGAATTCGAAGCCGCCCCCTTGAGCGGGCCCCCTGCGAATCTTACAGCAGAACATGAAGTTTCTCCCTGCGCGGGCCCCATGGTCCCGGCGCCAGGAAAGTTCAGTGTAAACACCGTGTGCACCGGCCCGGCAGGAAGAAAGGCTCCTCTCCTACAATTGACCCCGAAGGAATCTCGGGAGAAAGCAGCAAGATTTAAGTGACGACCTAGAGCTCTGGGCAGTTGAACCTTGGCTCGGGCGAAAGGAAGATGCACAGTGACTCCGTCTGGACAGAACCCACATTGGCTACGCTCCAGTACCCGGTTTCAAGTCGTTCCTCCTGCTATGCCCTAAGGGCTCCAGCAAGTGTCAAATGCAACACCGGACACCAACTGCCGCCAACGAAAGTAAATTTGGACTTTATTGTTTTTTACGTGCCGCGAAATTAGTTCGTGATGTGGAATCTTAACTAACAGTGCCGATTCAGCCATTAGAGATGTAATATAGACATAGGTCGGCGAAAAATGTGGAGCTCACTCAGACTCACTCATGCAATATATTTTGTCCTTAGAGCTCACTGGGACTCAGACCCACCAAAATTTTCCTCAACCGGACTCACTCGGACTCAAACTCACCGAAATAATACTCGCTCGAACTCACTCAGACTCACGGCTCTATCTGAGTCTGAGTCAGTCTGAGTGAGTCGACTCATGAGTCCGTTAGCGTATAATTGGCGTTTTCGACCATGGTGTCAATGCTCTTTAACACCAATATCTTGCATAATTGGTCTCTACTTGGCACCTTTTGACCTTGTACCTTCAAATATGTGTTATCTGTGGTTTCAATCCAGTAAGGACATTTTGATTGAAATAGCTGCCTCACATGACATATTTTTATCAAGAACTTCCCGTGAAAGAGTTTGCGGAGGGAGGTCAATCTGCTCCCTTCCCCCCTCCTCTCTTCGTAACTCACGCCCTTATTAATAAATATTGAGCTGGCGTATGAACACTAGTGCTTTGAAGTATATGTGAGTCAACGGGAGTATAAACGTGAGCGGAAATAAGGCTCATAGTAATGCTGAAGTTGTGTAGATAGAACCATAGGCTGGCAAAAAAATGTGGAGCTCACTCAGACTCACTCAAGAAATATATTTTGCACTTAGGGCTCACTCAGACTCAGGCTCACTAAGATTTTTACTCAACCGGACTCACTCGGACTCAAGCTCAACAAAATATTACTCACCTTGACTCACTCAGACTCAAACTCACGGCTCGATCTGAGTCTAAGTGAGTCGACTCATGAGTGAGTTTGCTGACCTATGAATATAGATGACAGTACTTTTTCTGTGTATTTCATTTTTTATGTTTGTTCAAAAAGTAAATAGCCAAAGCGAAATGTGTACGTGTGCATCCCTCTGGGTTCCTTCACTTTACTGACAGTGAAAATGGCACTGATAGTCTCCTTGGAACTTGCTCCACCTGCTCGCCATTAACTGCATTCATTCTCCCTTTCTTTGAATATCGGCAGCTTGTCATAGTTTGATGTGATCGTCTACCTCGCCTGTATCGCCTGGATATGGGAGGAATTCATGCTTGGGCTGCTTTTGCGGACTTTTCACACGTGCAGGCGTGTATTAGCGGCAATTAAAATGCCATGGTAGCTTTCAAGCGAAGCTACGTTACAATTTTAGATTTTGAAGGACCGGAAAATTCCTTTCTCAATTTTATGAACTTCCTGATTTAACGATATAATTCGAGCACCCTCATCACTTCGTTAAATTGAGCTTCAGCTGTAGCTTTGTAAATTTGTTTTTATTTACGACCCCTAAAATGATGATAGGCACACTGCTGGTATTACTGGCAACTTCTTGGGATAGCTGGGGCGCTATTCTCGATGTGTCCACCTAGTGAACTGTCTGTTTTGGCCGCCACTGATTGGAGCTCGGCGATCAGCGTGCCCCCTGTTTCCAGTTCTCCTTCCATAATGTCATTTTGACGTCACAAAGCTTTTACAACTCTCGACACAATTGAGAGGGACGGAATGCACTTCAACGCAACAAACGCAGCCCCCAGAGATCCGCTTTTGGGTGCACATCTCGGAGGCTGTGCACAAACTCTGATCACGTTAGCCCTCGATTTAGATTTAGTGCGGCCGCCCGCCTAATGTACCTAGAAGGTCGATACGCATTCCCTGCATCGTTATCAAACATCTGAACATGTTCACTGTACAATTTGTCTACTCTCTTTCTTTTTACACTGGGAATATGCTGGCGGGTTTGGTGCGTCGGCATGGTCGAGAGCGCCATGACGTCACGGCTCGCTGGGTTTTTCGAGTAAATCAGTGCGCTCCGCTGAAATGGACATGTCCACAAGGTGGACACGTTGAGAACAGCTCCCCTGGTAACAACATATGATTGGTTTTGCATAAAAGGCCTTTTCTATTTTTCTTTCTTGCTTGTTCTCAATTATTTTTTTCTTGTCGATGAAAGAAGATGGATTCACCCTGTATTTAAATGAATAAACTACACAGAATGTTATACTTAATGAAATGCTTGATAAGATCTGAAACAGCCAACACTATGGGGTGTACATCTTTTGTAACATCTATAAAAATGAGCAACTAGCAAGATATACTTGTTCTTGGTTAAATTATTCATTTCATCTTATCAAATATGTTTTCTGGAGTGTGCCACTGTGGCAATAACAGTTTTCGCTGTTAAGCAGCAAACTTTTTGCAACAGAAGACATCTAACCTCGTGCTAGCAAGTAGTACTCATTCTATTCAAAGAGCTACTAGGACTTGGCGTGAGGCAGTGCAGATGAAAAAATCACTTCCTGTTAATGGAAGCAAGCATGAGATTATATCCTGTAAACAGTCAGTTATAAAAATAAAATGGGGAAGAAAGTGGCTTAAAATGACATGAAGTGACCATTCTGGGTAAACAATCTTCTCTAAACCTTCTTGTATGTTGTCTTTTCACATCAAGACACCCTGTAGTTATTGTCAAGTGCACTCTTCTTTTCTATAATAATTTAGTTTATGTCTTAAGGTACCTGCACTTACAACTCTTTTTCCTGTGAATTATGATTGGTTTTCATAAAGCAGCATGGCCTTTGTTTCATGTATTGTGACCTTGCCTTCTATATGCATGACATGTTATTGTGCTCATGAAATTTTATGCTGTACCGCCTTTATGTGCTTCCTCACCTTCCCCCCTTCTATTCCATCTTAGAGTTGACCTTTCCACTTGCTTATTTCTTAGATTTTCTCTGAACTCCTGTCATAGCTCAGTCAATGCACACATTATCCGCTTTACAAAAGTGTGCGAGTGCGTACTCAATTATACTGGACAAGGGTGTCAATGCAGGCTAGTTGGTATTTCATTGCAGGTTTTTTGGGTGTAGCGCCGCGTACGAATTGGTAAGAAAGAAGATGACAGGAAAGAGGTGCACTCGCAACTGAACTTTATTTTGCGTCGATTGCAAATATAAAGCTATGAAAAGCACCACGTGTTACCTCTAACACCGCCACATAGTAAAACCAGATAAAACCAGATAAAATGGCCTACCGCACTAATCATCGAGATAGTCTATTTCACATGAAAATAGGTCAAGAGACGGCTTGCTGATGCATCTGCTGCCCAACTTGTTGATGACATATGCTTCAAATAACTCACGCTCTTGTTTTCTTCTATATCTTTTAAGTACTCGCGTCTTCTCCAGCTCAGGTACGCAGTGGGCTGACGCGCACTGTTTTATGCAATGAAGTGCCAAGTTGCTTCCCGTACCACTCTTTAACGTGCCCTTATGTTCCCTTAGACGTTCGTTGAGGCACCGCCCCGTTTGACCGACGTACACCAGTCCGCACGTCAGGGGGATCTCGTACACGACGTACACGACGTCACGTCCTTCATCGAATGCCAAAGGAACGTCGTGTACGGGATCCCCCTGACGTGCGGACTGGTGTACGTCGGTCAAACGGGGCGGTGCCTCAACGAACGTCTAAGGGAACATAAGGGCACGTTAAAGAGTGGTACGGGAAGCAACTTGGCACTTCATTGCATAAAACAGTGCGCGTCAGCCCACTGCGCACCTGAGCTGGAGAAGACGCGAGTACTTAAAAGATATAGAAGAAAACAAGAGCGTGAGTTATTTGAAGCATATGTCATCAACAAGTTGGGCAGCAGATGCATCAGCAAGCCGTCTCTTGACCTATTTTCATGTGAAATAGACTATCTCGATGATTAGTGCGGTAGGCCATTTTATCTGGTTTTATCTGGTTTTACTATGTGGCAGTGTTAGAGGTAACATGTGGTGCTTTTCATAGCTTTATATTTGCAATCGACTCAAAATAAAGTTCAGTTGCGAGTGCGCCTCTTTCCTGTCATCTTCTTTCTTACCAATTCGTACGCGGCGCTACACCCAAAAACCTGCGTACTCAAACCTCGATATAACAGACATAGATATTTATAATGAAGTAAATACACGAATAAAGTTTGGTTGGATCTGCTTTTACTTCAATAGACTACTTTATTGCTACGTACAACAAAATCGAAACTGCGGAAGTGCCTCATAAATATATTCTGGTAGCAAAAATATCGAATACAAGCACCAATCAATTTTTCAGATGCCTGATTTTTTTAACCTCCAGGATTTCTTGGGCATTGCCAACTAATCTTGGCATAAATATGTATGATGACATTAACTGAAATCTTGAACACTACAGGGTGTTTTGAGAGCAGATCATGCATGCGATGCTGGAAACATGTGGCAGCCATGATGGATGTGCCAGATTTTTGCAAGGGGAACTAGAGTATATATATGGACAGTGCACTGACTGACATGCACTACATCTTATTGCTCATGTTGCCCAAAGTGGTGTCTGCAGTGGTGGCGTTGCGATCACTCACTATTGATGCTTCTAGCCACTGGCGTAAATCATTATGGGGAGTTACGGGGGGTCATTACCCCACCCGCCCTTGTGTTCAGGCTGGGGGAGACACCCCTTGCGAGTGTCCCCTTTTGTGATTTATCTTTCAAACATCATATATTTGAATAAGTATAACGCATTCAAATTTCTTTTTTTTTTAATGCCTGTTTATTTTGTAGTGTGTACCTGTGTTCAATACCCCTCAGCTGTGTGTGACTATTGAAATTGCAACTGCCGCTTGACCGGTTTCAGAGAACACTCAATAGAACAATGCAGTTACGTGAGTTGGGAACTTGTGCTTGTTTTTTAGTTTTGTTTCAAAGCATGATTTTAATTGTTATATGAATAGAAACAAAGCCTTTATTCATAACAACAAAATGGCCACCATAACAAGGTGTGTGTCGCCCCTTGTGATTCTTCTGGATTTATGCCACTGCTTCTAGCAAACATTGCTCCAGCTGTGGAGAATGTGTCCAGTCACATGCAAGATGCACGCTGCTAGTCATTCTTGCTCGAGCTTGTGATGCACCTCACTATGATGCTCCTCCGCTAGTTGGCTACTGCAGTGTTGCCACTAGTGGTGAAACGGATCATGTCAGGCGCGCAGACACGTGGTTGATAATATATGCTACTCTGCAGCCATATTGACTGGCACAAAACTGCGCCTTCAGTTTCCAACTTCTAACGAAGTGTTTAATGGTTAGGCCTAGCAGTCTAATAAGCAGCCTAAGCAGTGCTCAACGAAGAGCAGCGGCATCAATGGGTTGCCAGTGTGAATTCAAAGATCTTCTTGGTATCTGATCACTTACTGCAGAAGCAGAAATCGTGATAATTGTTCTGGTCTACGGTAAAAAAATGCAACCTGTAACATCCAAGAACAAATCGTTAAAATATTTTCCTCAGCTAGTGGTATTGTTTTCTTATGTAGCCTGCTGTGTGATTATTGCCGAAACTGTGGCTAAACACAGCAATCTCTGGGGTTAATAAACTAGGCTTGATGCATAACTTTTATTCTTCAACACCAAATCTTTGTTGTCCTGCAAAGCAGTAATATTCAGGAGTAATGTCATTATGAAAGAACCGACCCTATTTATGAAGATATAATTTCCGCGAAATGGGTTAGTGCGTCGTAGAGGATCGCATGATGAAGTGTGCGGAAGTCTTTGTCTTTGCGTGCTTTTGCCTTGTTGCCATATACTACGTACCCAACGACAGCCCTGACTTGCAATATGCTTAAGCAGATAAATAAATTAAATGGTTTTACAAGGCAGATGTTGCATTAAGGGTACATCCTTGTGATTCATTTTATATATACTGATTGTAGACTCAAACGCATGCGCATGCAGCGTGTTGGCTGCTTTGTCTGCTTTAATAAGGCAGCAGAAACTTTGGCTTAGTTGAGCCGCATCACTACATTACGTTTTGCAGAATCGTTTCCAAAGTAGAAGATTAAGCAATCTTCAGCAACTGCTGCCAAGCTTCTAGCTGCTATACAATGGGGCACATTCACCCAGGTCAGCATGGCAGCTGCTCATAGACAGTGCCACTGTGTGTGCAGTATGGTGGTGCTCATGTAACAACAGTCTATATAGAAGTGTATATACTACCTCTGCCAGGGTAAATACAAACGTGACAGTGTACACATTGTACTTTTCTGAAGATCTGGAAGCCTTTCTGTGTTCCAATATTGAAGTGCCTTTAAAGGCATCAATATTTCATTGTCAAGAATGATTCAGTTTAGTTAGAGCATGCTTGACCTGCAACACAAGAATGAACTGTGAGCAATTGTGCCTTGCACGTGTCTGCCTTTTTTTTTTCCACTCTTTTTTCCACAACCAGACTGAGAGGTGTGGAAAAAAAATGGCACCTGTTAATATACCAGTAAATGTAGAACACAAAAGGTTGTCCTCGAAAACACGTCGTGTTTCACTTTTCTGTTATTCATAAAAGGGAAAAATAATCTGGATTGATGCATAGCATGCACGGCAGTGTCAGAAAATGTTGTACTTTGCGTTACTTCAATAAAATTGCCTTCAGTACAGATTGCGGGCATAGTGGATTTGTGTTCATGAAGCAACATTCGTAAGGTATTTATTTAATTATTTACAACATATCACAGGGCTTCCAAATAAGCATTGAGTGAGGGGGGTACTATTGTGCTCAGTATGAGCTACATCACGTGAGCACGTGGCTGAGCGCTCTGCATGGTTGTACAGCGGCGCCGATTGCAGCGTACTTTCGAGTTATCGGGAGAGAGTTTGGCTGCTCGGTGCGAGCGCGCATCGCCCCCACTTGCTTGCTTTCACCCCGAAGTTATCATTTTCGAAGCTGGTATCACCTCAGGGCAAAACGAGGGCGAGGGTGAAAGCAAATGGAGGGGACGCGTGCTAGCAGGGAACGCCAAACTCTCTCCCGATAACTCGAAAATATGCCATGATCGGCGCCACTGTACAACCTTGTAGAGCACTCGGCCACGTGCTCATGTAATGTAGCTCATACTGAGCGCGATAGTACATAGCAATGAAAACAGAGGCAAAGGATTGGAAGTGTAAAAAAAAGAAAAGCATTATACAGGCCAAAAGCAGCATGCAATACGAGAAATGAAATTGTCATACAATATTAAAGTGTCTGCTTAGTTCTCGAAAATGGTTACGGTCAGTGATTATGACCATGGCTTTGGGAAGATCAGTCCAAAGTGCAATGACGCGTGGCAGTGCAGATGAATTAAAAGCTTGAGTCCTTCCAAAAATGCGATTAATGCTAAGGTAGTTATGTAGACATCAAAATGTATGTGTGGGCATGTGAATTGGTAAGTGATGAGACGGTAGAATATGAATGCATTAATGAAGTAGACGTGACCTCATTACGTCTACTTGTGTACCAAACAGCATACCTGGATTAGCAATGGTAGTGCTGCACTGAACAGGCTGTCACTCGCATTATACTTGCCCAAGAGACACAAATACTGGTTTTGCATAATGTTTGTGTTGTTTCAGATTGCTAGCTTTGCCCTTGAAACATACAGGAATAAAAACTACGTATTTGGTTTTACTCTGAAATGAGATAATAAATAATGCTTAAAACATGCTTTATTCCTGTCAAAAATATTGTATTTTCGTTTTTTCTTCTTTGGTTGTTGTTTAGTTCAGACACACCGCTCAAGAGCACCTTGGAATGATCTTCTAAAGAACGTAAAACCGAAATAATTTTTGAGTGAAATAAGTATGAGTGAAGATATTATGGCTGCAATATACGTACGATTTTTATTCCCTCTCAGCACCCTCCGTTCTGAAGACGTGGGGCAGCACCCTGCCTACTATGTTACATTTTTTTTTTCCCATGTGGGCCGGTGTGGTCTATAGTGAGCACTTGACATTTGGTGCCTCTTGGAAATGTACAACTCTCGTTGAAATTTGAAATGGAAACATCTTGCTTAAGCTTGTTTTGCTAACATTGTCAATAAATCTAGATGTTGTAGAAAAGCCGTACAGTCGACAAACTTAGGAGCAAGTGGAAAGAAGGCTATTTGATAACGTTTCGAAACCCGTATGGGTTTCTTGTTCATAATGAAGTGAAAATGCAAAAGGCTGTCCTTTTAGAAACCTGTACGGGTTTTAAATCATCGTATTAAATAGTTTTCTTTTCATTTGCTCCTGATTTAGGGGAGTGCACAATTTTTCTACAATATTCATTCCTTGCCAGGTGATATTTCGTCGAACTCTTGACTATAAATATAGTAAGTAACAATAGGATGAAGTGAACATATCTAAACAAGTTGCCTGCTTTGTGTGAGCTATCGCCAAATAGCAGCTCTCTATGGGAGTACTATATTCTATGACAACACATGGCAGCCCTCCATAGTGAGCAGACCTCCATTTGAAAATAGAGTGGAGAGAGGTCAACTTTGTGCTCTGCTTTTACACAGTTAGAAAATTTGCCTTAGATATTCACGGCTCCATCTATTTGCAGAATGTGTTTTCCCACAGGCAGGTTTAGTGATGTTGCTGAGCAAGTTGATGCATGTTTTATGACCAGATGTCGTGGTGCAGGACGAGGACTAGAGAACCAACATGGACAGGCTAGCACCCTCTGTGTTCACTACAAGGACATAAAGTGTGCCTTTTCACATCTGTGCCATAATTTTCTTGAGTGTACTGAACTGTCTATCACTGGTTCTGTCGACTTTCTATCTTTGCTCCCATCCCCTGGTGATGTCTACATCAAAGCCTTGGCCCCAAAGAGGCATGGCATCACCACATGATGCATACTCCTTACTGTGAAGCGAGGGATTTGTCCCCCATGTAAATACTGCCTAATGAAACACAAAAACATCATTTTACCAGATGTTCATTCAAGGAGCAAAGTGTAATAACGCTAATACACATCACATCATATTTATTGTTTGCAAAAGCATAGGGAGATTGTTGAAATAATACTTTCTTTGTCTGAACCAAGAAATTTAATTTGCAGGTTGCCTGGAAGTAAAGAATACTAATTTAATAATTAGAAATATTCAGCAGAAACAAGTTGCTTCATGCATTCACTCAGTCACTTGTGTTTCTTGGCAACAACTGTGGCTCTCCTGCAGCAGAATTATTCAGAACAGTAATCAACACTTGCATCCGTCTACCTGCAGACTCTGATCCAAGCAGGTGCTAGATGCAGATTGGACATCTGGGCAATGAAAGATATATACCTCTTGTCATGGAGGGTGTCACCTAAGTGTGGTTGGAACCGAAGATGTTTCTGTCAGGAGCTCTCCTAGCACAATGAGATGTTCTCTGTACCACCTGCCTCTTCTGGTTTTGTGTAGTGCCTATAGCACTACACAAAACCAAATCTCATATTTATTACATAAAGAAAGGGTGGTTACATTTTGCTAATTTTATTAATTTTTCAGGATGGTACGCTGACGCTAAAAACGTTCCTGCTTGCCCTGTCTGAGGCTGTCGACCGCCAGTTGCAAGAAAATAAAGAGATCACAAGTTGCATGGAAGTGCGATAACACCTCTTCTGAAGATGCAGAACATCCTTGTTTTATTTCATGACAAGTGCTTTCCACTTGCTATTAAAAACATGATTTTGTTGTATGGCAAGTAGTGAAGACATCAATTTTTAATATAGTAGAGACTTTATAAAGGTTTATATTTTTTGTAACATGAGTTACACTAGTGGACATCTGAAATCTCCAACTAGTTCCAAAAGAAACTGCAGTGCCCTATCCCATCCTAATTATTAACCTTAGGCTACATGTTGCAAAGCCAGTCAGTGCTCTAGGCATATTCACTTAAAGAAATAGCGAGCCTACAGCCAGTTTTGAGACATCTGCTTGCAAATTTGTGTTATATGCATTAGTTTGCTACACTTGTTTTATGTAGTTGGAAGAAAAGACCCTGCAGAAAATGATAGTGAAACAACAATATATTTTGCTGAATCGAATTTTGACATGAAGACAACATTGCTGAAAAATAACCTCATCATCCCTACTGTATTTTGTAAAGAGTTACTTTGTCTTTGCTAAAACATTATTATATACTTTGCAGTTAGCTGTTCATTCATAGAAAGCTAGATGGTGTCGCCAGTCTGTTTCATGCCAGTCTGCTAGTTTGAAGCTGAGATGCATGACAAGTAATGGCTGTACACAGAACTTATACTGATGGTAGCATAGTACAATTTGCTTATTACAGTGGTCATGACAGCAAATTATCAGGCTTTAAATGATGCATTGCATGTTAAACTGTATACATCTCACAGCCACCTTGTAGAATTGGAGTGAATTCGGTGGGGTGGAAAATTTGTATTTTAAATTTTTTATATTGCAGTTGAACCAAACAAGTGTCTGCCAATTATAGATAGAGACAAAATGAAATTGCACCCTAAGCAATGGCTCCTTGAGGGTAAAGGAAGCCAATGCCCAAGGTCATGCTTTTATGTACTGCAAGCACTGGAAGTGATTGCAGGAGCTGGAATTAAGTTGTGGTCACCATTCTCTTGTTCACTTTTTGCACATGTCATTTGCAAGCATGATCTGGTTTCTGCTACTGTTACTGCGCAAAGTGATAAAATTGGCACAACAAAACAGTGACACCTTCGCTGTGTTGTTGGGTACCAGAGCATGTGGTGCTAGATATCAAATGCGGTTTTGTACTATTTCAGGGCAGCCAACACATGATGGTGGTTCGCACTTCACGACACCACACAATCTGAGTCAAAGTGATGCTCATACTGGGGGGGAGGGACCAGAGGCGGTGATTTCAAAGTCAATTTTTAAGATGAATTATGTGAATTTTGTGGTAAATCATATTAAGTCTAGGCATGCGAAACCCCAGAATTCAATTAATGTAATCATAGCGGTGCATTGTAAGACATTATTTCAGTTGTTATTTAAAAAGTGGATGAGCACACCTGAAGACCACTTTGTACAGTACTCGCGGATTGAAACGTGAAAATTTAGGTCCAATTCAGTGCATGTACCTTTGTTTCCACCGTCTTCAGTTCATGTCAAATTGGTGTAATTTCGACTCGTAAATTTACATCAGAGCCAACATTACCTTTAGTGGCCAGCATAGGTCGGCAAAAATTGTGGAGCTCTCTCAGATTCACTCATGGAATAGATTTTGCCGTTAGGGCTTACTTGGACTCAGACTCACTAAAATGTTTCTCAACTGGACTCACTCGGACTCACGGCTCGATATGAGTCTGAGTGAGCCCGAGTGAGTCGACTCATGAGTCCGTTAACGTTTAATTAGCTTTTTCGATCAGGATGTCAATGCACTTAAACGTCAATATCTCGCATAATCGGTGCTCTACGATACGCATCTTGATCTCGTACCTTCAGATACGAGTTATCAGTGATCTCAATCAAGTAAGGACATTTTTATCGAAATATATGACTCACACGAGATATTTTTTATCAAGAACTTCCTTTGAAAAATTTTGCAGGGGGGCAAGAAGGTCAAGGCACGCCTCTGATCAATAAATATTGAGCTGGCATGTGAATGGTATGAATCGCATATGAATGCGTTAAAGTAGCTGTGAGTAGAAGTGAGCATCATCGTGAGCCGCCATAAGGCTGATAGTAATACTGAAGTTGAGTAGTTATCACCATAAGTCGGCAAAAAAACTTGGGGCTCACTCAGACTCACTCAAGAGATATATTTTGTGCTTAGGGCTCACTCGGACTCAGACACCCTAAAAATTTCCTCAACCGGACTCGCTCGGACTCAGAATCACTAAAATTTATCTCAACCGAATTCTCTAGGACTCAAGCTCACCAAAATATTACTCACCAGGACTCACTAAGACTCGCGGCTCGATCTGAGTCTGAGTGAGTCAAGTCAGGAGTGAGTTTGCCGACCTATGGCGGCCAGATTCGCAGTAACATGATGCGGTTATGTTGAGCAATCGCTCTCATGATACTAAAAAAAAATTGATGCTGCATTTCAATGCGTTAGGACTATATATAACATGTTCAAGTTCAAGTTCAAGTTTATTAAACAACGACATCAGTTACAGGAAAGTGTGTACAAGATTGGTAATACACAAGGAGCCCCAAAGTTAGAAACTGTCAGGGGGGCTCCCATACATGATGTTAACGGGAGAAGAAACAAAATATACATCATTCAGTGGTTGCGGTATCTTCGGTGAGAAAAAAAAATGCACAGTGCGAAAAAACGAAAGTGAAAAATGCATATATGTTTAGCAAGGCAAAAAAAGGAAACTCTAAAGAACAAACAATCGCAAGTTCCAATACAAAACATAAGGACAATATAACATATAGCAATTGTTATCGCTACATTAAAAAGCAGTTGCTAAGATGACAATTGTTGCAAAAAATATTTCTTTACTTGGTTTTTGAATGCATGTTCTGTGGTTGATGATTTTATTACGTAAGGAAGGGAATTCCACAGCTTGATTCCCGCAAATGTGGTAGTGAACTTATCGTAGTTTGTGCGAACTTTAGGCAGAAGACGGTTATCAAGCTCAGAAAACCTAGTAATATTATTATTTACAAGGCTTTCCACGACAATGCCATCTATATGCACATTCCTGTGAAAAAGCCTATACATCACAACTGATAACTTCACCTGAAAGAGGTGATAAAGAAGATGTATATTTAAATTCTGATAAAGTGGCGTTGCATTGGTTAAGAAATGGCTGAAAGTCATGAGTCGAAGTGCTTGAAGCACAGTGCATAAATACTGTGCTTAAAAATTGAATAACAAATGCCTGAGACTGTCGAGGCTAGTCAATGGCACCGAGAACATTGCCTTTTCTAGCTCACCTTCAGTACCAAACAGAAGAACAAGTAACTAGTGTGTTGAACCGAAAAGAATGCCATATGAGTTTAGATTTCGTTTGCAGCAGTTTTCATTCCATTTTGGTTCAGGGCAAGAGAAAACTGGTGGTTTGTGAGATGTTTTGCAACGATGATCAAGTTTGCAAACTGGGCATCCCATGTTATGTAATGCTATCAATGCATACTAATAATGGCTAATTTGTGTGTGCGAGTTCTGGAAGAATCTAGATAGTGTCACTGGTATGTGAGAGACAAGATAATCTATTACATGATATCAAACATGAAAATTTGCACTGCACTGCTGCAGTAAAGAAGTCTGTTCCCTCAACATTTACCTTGGTTCCCCTAGCTGTAACTTAATCGAAACATATGTATCTACAATTCATGGTGCATGGCTTTGTGCTTCAAATTGAATACACGTATGATGAGTGCAACTGTTTTTCACGTGGAAAATAATGCTGTGTGGGTGAGCATGCACCCATCAATGCTTTGTCTCCTTGTCGTGCTGCTAAGCTCGAGGACGGTGTAGGCAATGTTTATTGAAGCCGGTGATATGGTGTTTCCAGATGCCATGGTATACATTGAGGTAGCCTCGATCTGAGTTCCGGGTCTATCGTGTATAAAAATGCACAAATGTCTGATAGTAAAAACTAGCTTCTGTTTCTCTCCATGAGCATGTAATGCTTTGCTACAGCTGGAGCCTCACTTTTAGTAAAAAAATACTTTTAGATATTTGCTGTGTGCATGACCTTTGCGAGCTGCATCATCCGCCTTCTCATTGCCAATTATACCACAATGTCTGCTTTACTGCAACAGCCAGACTACAAAGCCATATCGTGACAACTGTGGTGCTGTGGAGTCCGTAGAGCAGCACATCTTGCTCGAGTGCCTAGCATATAAAGACGTGCAGCAACAATATCAAGATAATTAACCTTGAAAAGCTCGACCAAGGCCCCTCGACATTAATGCGGATTCTGGGCCCCTGGCCCTGCCCATCGAAACAGCGAAAAGCACTGAACTTCTTCACATACATCGAATCTATTGGTGTTCTCAGCAAACTTTGATCCTTCAATCAAGAAAGCATGTGTTGTGCCCATAAGTGCTTCTTTCTTCTTTTCTTTCATTATTTTTTTTAACATTAACTCTCGAGACTGTTCTTTGACAGCTGTTACAAGACCTGCATCTTATTCTTTTTTTTTTTTTTTACGTATCATTCTGCCCACACTTCTAGCGCCTTTTTTCTCCTCTCTCCCTAAACATTCTGCTTCTCTCTCTCTCTCTCTCTCTCTCTTGAGGACGGTCGTTCGATTCCCGGCCACATTTCGGTGGGCACGAAATGCAAGAGCACCAGTGTACTTAGTCAAGGTGTACGTTGACGAAACCCACCGAAATTAAGGTAATTGGTGGCACGAATTCTAGGTACTAGGTCCGGCTTCACTTTCCTTCAACATATCGGCATAGACTAATTTACTTTAAACAATGCGCACACTAAGAAGGCATTATTAGAGCCAAATAGCCTTTCTTTTTTTTAATTTCATTTCGAAAATAAACGAGCACTGAGTAAGTTCATATTTATAGGTGAGCGCTACGGACATTGTGATCATCGCCAATCTCTGCGGTGTTTGGAAAGTGTGGCGGCATGTGGTTTGTACGTGGATGACCCATTTCTTGCTTAGGAATAGTTAATGGTTATTCTACACCCTGACTCACAAGGCTGCACAGAGATTTGTTCGCGGATCGGCGACACGACACAAGACGTTGCGGTCCAAGTTTACTTACGATGGATGAGTTGACCTTGAATGAACGTCTCTACGATTTGCGGAAACCCTTTAAACTCGCATTTTGCGCGCTGAAAGAGCAGAAAGAGGCCTGGGAAGATTGTATGGAAAAAGCCCGACCTCATCTGGTAGCAATCGTCACACTGCGGGAAATACAGGCAAACTGTTGGGCGGCGAAACTTACGGGCACCGATCTCTTGGCAAAATACCCAGATGTCCGAGTACGGATCGTCCGTAGAGTGGAAAGCGAGCTGTTCCAGGAGAAGGAAAAGTTGGAATCAATACTGTAAGTTATTGCGAGATTTGATTGTTGCTGAGCGAATGTAATAGCTGCGCAAGGAAGATTTCTCAAATGCTCGATGTCCCTTGTCATCATAGACTATGTATTTCTTGTCTTGTTCCAGAAAAACCTTGAAGAAGTCTCAGAACGTTTGTAGCAGTGCTTGCCAGCAAGCAGTTGAAGCTTACGACCATCTTGCGAAAAGTCGAAGTATTGAAGATGTTTGTTACAGAAGTGAAACGTGTCCGTCGGTGGCTGATATGCTGGAATGGATGACATGTACAGAACAGCACTTTAGTAGCCAGTATCCTTTGACTGATATATACATACAATAGCAGAGCTGTCGAAGTAGTTGCGGCGTGTTCATATTGCTACCGACTTGAGGATGTGTAATTTGCTCAGATGCATTAATGTTGTAAACTTTTTTTTTTGCTTTTTCATCTTGGATGTTGCATTGAGCACTTAAAAGAGTGGCTTGGTTGCCCATTATGTGCAGTTTTGCTATGAAGTTATGCTTAAACAGTTAATATCCGGGGAAAATAAGCACCTGCAATCCGTTTGATGATGCGATGGAGCCACTTTAATAACAACAGAAAGTAGAAGCAAGTTGAGGCAGCAAAAAATAACTCTTTTGTTCAGAATAAAGCATTACTGCTGCAAGTAACAGTATGCTGCGTTGGTTTTTTTAATTGCTGAGAGGTAGGGAAGAAGCAACGTACTGTTGGTTACAAAAGTAACCACAACATTTCCAAGTTCTTGTTGTGAAGTAATTAGAGGCCACCTTCTGCAGTAGTTTAGTAGCCACTTGTGGTTGCTGTGGCCACATTTTGATGGAGGCAGAATGCAAAAATGCTCATGTTCCGAGATTTAGGTGTGCAATAAAGAGACCCAGATGATCAAAATTAATCCACAGTTTTGCGTAACAACATGCCTCATTATCAGAGGGTGCTTTTGGCACATTGTAAGAACACCAGAATTTAATTTATTAGAGGCCAGATATTGTTAATTGAAATGCAGCATATATCCACAAAACTTTTCATATATGTACAAGTGTAGTTTTGTTTAGGTTTGGTTTATGGTGTTCTACTTACCAAAGTGATTCAGGCTGTGAGAGACGCCGTAGTGGAGAGCTCCGTATAATTTCAACCACCTGGTGTTCTTTAACGTGAACTTAAATCACACAGTACGCGGGACTCTAGCATTTCTCGTCCATTAAAATGCGACTACCACGGCTGGGATAGAACCCACGGTCTTTCGGGTAAGCAAACAAGCGCTGTAACTACTGGGCCACCATGGTGGCTGCATGCAAGTGTGTTCAATAAAAAAAGAACCTTACTTTGCATTAAAGAGTGGGAATTTTTCTTGCAATTGTGCTGAATTCAAGAAAGGTTGATGAGACTGACCCCTCTGTGGGAACATTATTTGGCAAATATTGGCAGGCAAGATCAAAATTTTTTAAACATATTTTTACAGTTGTTTCTCAAATGCTGAATAGTGTTTGGCCTTTATATAGAACCACTGTGTATGTAACAGTCTGAGGCCACCACAAGCAAGGCTGATGACTTGTATAGTTGAAATGCAGTATCCTACTGAACACAATGTTACAATATTATAAGCAAATGCTGAACAATCTTACTGTTATGCCACATTTTTTTCTGGATAGCTTTTTTAATAAACGTGCATGCATTCTGTTGAGGTATGAGGCATTAAAGCTTTTTAAACGGACTCCAACCACTGTTCTAGCATATGATGACAGAGAAGGGCAAAGAAAGAATGACGGAGCGCATCCTGCCTTTGCCCGTGTATGTCTGTTTTTCCCACTAGAACAATGTTTGGTCTCAACTGGAACTAGCTGGTGCAGCCTTTTACTGTTAAGTGTTTAAGAGAACGTAATGGCTGAAGTGGTATTTTTCTGCTTTAGTTCAGTGTTTCCACCGCCTCAGCATTATACAAAGTTATTGGGGAAAAGAAAAAGTGACATTTGTAATTTTCATAAATCATGTTGCCTTATTAATGTGTTGGCTCTAGGAAAATCATAGGTGCAGGTTTTGCCAAAAGGTAGTGTCTTGTTGGATGCTTTATGTGCCATTTCCTGAGCTGTGTTTTTCATAGTGTTCATGCAAGAGAACTCTTGCTAGAAGAAGCAAATTTTGGGGATGACTTCAAGGCTGGTGCCTTTGTAAAAGAGTGGAAAGATGACTCAGCTTTGATTGAATCAATGAATGGTGAGTTGTTCCAAGGTTAAAAATACAATGTTGAAACTGTACAGTAGCTGAAACTGTTGAGCAGTACAGCATTAAAAAAAACTGTCACCTATTCGTACAGTGTTTACACTCATTGTGAATACATGAAGCCTCCTAAAATGCATTTCTGCAAAGGCCACTGCATAGCCTAGTGTTGATATACAATTTGAAAGACAGCTGTATGATGAAAAATGCTTCTTTGCATGACACCAGACAGCCCTAGACATTATGTGCCTGGAACCTAGCAGGAGATCAGGGGGAAAAAAGTGTGCGCGCTAGATTTATAAGTGCAACGCTTTTTTTTGTTTTTCCTTACATTTTTTTTTTCACCTGTGGTTCAGAGGGTGGGGGTTAAAGCACATTGCAAGGCTTCTGACAGTCTGGCATGTGCACTGAGAAGAAAAAAAAAATGGAATGATGCCTTTATTATGGTACATGTATTTGCACTTGCTGTGCATATGATTTAAGTTTGCTCAGTCTCTGCACTTGATGAGCGTAAAAACTGAGGTTACATGTCTCGTAGCTTTACTTTAGTTGTATCGAAATTTGTATGGGGTGAAACATAAGGTTTTGTCGTTCCACTCAGAAATCATATCATAGCAAGATGAGAGCTCAATGTGTAATGAAATGTAACTAACCAGAAATCACATGACATTGCAGTACTTACTACTTACTGACTTGTACTGTTTGCGGTACTGTGAGATTACTTTGCCTGTGTGATGCCCAGAAATTGAGATGAATTTAGTGTGAAAGAATACAGCTTGTAGCTAAATTTGTGGCATATTTCGCAGTTCCTACCATCCTATAATTAGCAGTAGTAAAAAATGACAATATTGTTTTTGTCTCAATGCAAGAACCTCTTTTCTGTTTTTTGTTCTCACGTTTCAGATGTCTTGGCAACAGTGAAGTTTGTAATGGACATGGTGTAGATGTGCTATACAAATTGGCCTTCGGCATTGTGCAGCATCTCGGGTATCAAGGTCAGCTGTTTGAAATGCTCTTATTTTGTAATGACTTGTTCAAGCATTTGTAACTATGTCGACTGTTGTGAATATTCAAGTACATCCATTTCTCAAAATATTGTAGTGCACATTTCATAGTATTTGCATTTTCTGGCTAAATGTACCGCACTGTTTCTTCATGGTAATTGGCTACATTGTTTTATTGAAAACTTGAGTGGCTTCCGCTGCTTTATCATGGTGTTGGCCATGCGATTGGGGGAGCTTACTTTGATCATTGGTGAGGGCTATTTTGAGCTTTCATGCATTCTGGTTTAAAATTAATCGAGGGAAAAAATATCGCGCGCGCGCGCGCGCGCGCGCACACACACACACACACACACACACACACACACACACACACACACACACACACAACCAAAACGTGTTCAGTGCTCTTGTGTTTTGGTTGCATGAATGTGTTGGTGTGTGCATGTGTGAATGTGCCATTTTTGCGCTCGATTAATTTTATACCTAAATGAACTATGAACTAGCCCAACAACAAGTTCTTTCATGCATTCTGGCAGCACACAAGGAAAAATAGAAAATGTACACACAAACAAACAAGACATTTGTGTGTGTTCCTTGTCCAGTCTTTCTGTCATGCTGACAGAATGCGGGAAAGCTTGAATGGCTAACTAGCCCATATTTCTGCATTGGGTCACTTGAAGTTTGCGCTGTATTAGAGATTTCAGAAAATTGCTTTGCCTTAGTTAATGGTTGCTCTCAACTTCCAAGTGCAAATTTGCCCTTTAAATAAAGTATATACCATCAAAAGGAATAGGACCTTCATTGTCTCCAAACTAAAGTCCCGCTTGTGAGGAAAGGCTGATTTATGTTATTGTAGAACAACAAATGTGATTTTGCATGAAATTATGCAGTGGTTGCATGAAAGTTAGGAAGAGCATTTTCAGTGCAAAATTCTTGTAGGGCCATGCCATGTAAACAAATGTGAGTCACCTCTCAAGCTGTGCTTGCCTTGGGTGGGACATCCACATGTGCGCCTGGGTTTGCTGGTCATGAACAGAAATGAGCGGCCTTTTGCTGAGCAGGTTATTCACAGTGTTTTAAGCCCCAACACTATAGTGCACTATGAAAATCATTGTGATGGTGTAAAGCTTTAAAGGGCCCCTAAATCACCCAGAGGTCGAAATTTAGTTGTGGTGTGGCAGTTGTGGACGAGTCTACAACAAACACGCAGCCGTGAGAATTTTTTGAAACGGTGCCGTAATAACGGAGGTGATCGAAACGTGGCGATCGCTCATTTCGCTTTTTCCTTCGCTACCCTCCGTTCGTCGGCTAGTCTCCTCTCCCAAAGCCGCTTTGCCCTCCTCGCTGAGTGCCCCTCCCAATGTCACGTAAAGTACATCATTGCCAATGCGCTCTTCGAAAATAGCGTCCACTTCCGGTTGCCGCGACTCCGTCGACTGCGTGCTTCTCGGCTAACTGCTGTTGTTGCTGTGCCGGCCCTTGCTCCTACCATAGGCGGAGAGTTTTTATTTTCCTGGAGGGGGCGGTGGCCCGACATGCTCTTCCACATATCTCTCTCACTCTCTCCATATGTGTGTGTGTGTGCGGGGGGGGAGAGAGAGAGAAAGAGAGAGAGAAATTCTGACTTCCTAATTAAAGAATTTAATATACCTTTAGTCTCTTAGGTGCGGCACCGCGATATCATTAAGAAGGTCAATAGTGGAACATTCCAGGTTTATTTTTCAATTTACACAAAGACGTTGATCCACCTCGTAACGCTTGGCTCAAAGTGAAAAATAACGCATATGCTGCTATTCACTGACTGCTTCGAATAAAATCGATTCCCACAACGTGTGGGATTGGCCAAATTTTTTTATTCTCATGCTTTGCTTACTTTGTTAAAACATGCACCAGACAGGAGTGAATGGGCTAATGCTTGCACAGGAAGCTTTAATTATGCCTGTGAATTCCATTTAAGATGGCCAAAAATAATTCTCAGGTGGGAGCAAATATCATTTGGTACCACTAGGCCTTGTGCGAAGCTGCAGTTATGAATTGTTCTGCCGAAGGTTGTTTTCTGGACGAATAATTGAGTTGCTCTTTGGTGACCAAACTGGTAGTAAAACTCTTTACTCATAAATAAAAAATGCGTACCATCTTTTCTTGGCACTTTTATATGCAGGCATGTCGAAGGGTACCCATTTGAGACAACCAAGAAATTACACTTTTTTATTGACGAGCAAGTCTGTGTGAAAGCATTCACTGACTGACTGTGTCGGAGATGCTTCATATTCTTAAAAAGATTTTTGTTTTCTGAAAACAGTCGCTGCGTTGTTCAAGGCTTCTTTTGATTTGTCATAGCTTAAGCGGTCGCTTCAGTTGTTCATCAACACAACATATTCTGCACATACAAGTCCGTTTGAGAGGTATCCTCCACTGAATGTTTGACTTGTCACAGGCCCATGATCCAAATTTTAAAAGCCTAAAATGAAAAAGAAGCGGGCATAAACAACCCCCATGAAGCCGTCCGGCCAACAGACAGTTGTCAATGGACGGGGACCCAAGCCGAGCTCTTAAAAAATATCTCGGGCTGGCGCCGGTGGGGGGGGGGGGAGGGGGAGGGGGGGGGGGCAGACCCCGTAGTCTCCTCCTGTGGCTCCTACAAATCGTGCCGGTATGGACCCTGTGTTGCGCATGTGTGCCTTCAAAGGATTGCCAACATGATGGACCCGTACAGTGACACGCCGTGCGAGAACACCTCCGCTCGAGCGCGGGCAGCTGCTTGCAGACTAACCGGATGTCGTAGGTTCTTGTTCGACCAATCGCAGCATCGATTGTCGATAACATCACAGATGCATCATGCTGACGTTGCACACATCACCAGGAAGCCGGAAAAGCCCGGAGAGGAGAAGGGATTGTTTCTTGGAATTTGTGGCGCGCCCGCGTCTTTTAGTGTTGCCATGTGTGGCATCGTTGATCGTGGCGGCATTCTGCACACGATGCGCGTGTTAACTTGGAATGGTTGAAAAAATATTTGAGGTGACTTAGGGGCTGTTTAACTTAAACTACCTAGATTCCTTAATATGTATTGGGACACAGAAGGCAAATGTTAAGTCAGCGTTGATTGCTGAAATAGCGTTCCATAAACCTCGTAGTGCTTGTTTCGTGCCAAGGAAATGTTTATTTTGAAAGAAAATCACATTCAGTGGTCCGGACAGCATTAGCGCACTTCAAATTGCCCACCTGGAAAGGGCTTTCTGACGTAGCGTTTGCCTTGCCCAACATTGCCCGCCTTTACTGCCCGGCAGCCGACCGTGCGGTTTCTGCTCTGAAGGGCACATTACAAGCCTTGCTTAAGTTGTGGTTGATCTCGTAATCCTCTGCACGAAAGTGCAGCGAGCACACACGTACATTTCTTGGTCATTTAGCACACTGTCGCAAAGGCACGCCACTCGGCCACTTTGGCGTGGGTTTATTTGCGGCACCCATTGGAAAGTCACGTCGGTTTCTTTGCTGTAGCTGCTGTTTCTTAAGCGGTGCACACCATTCAGGCACCTGGCAACATAACAGAGACGTGGAATTTTGTCGAACTTTTCGTTAGAACGACTTTCACGAGTGTGCAAAGCACACACAACAGTACGCGATAATGAAACTACCGTTGAGATGCGACCGCGTGAGCGGAGAGCAGCCCTGTGAAAACGGAACTTTTAAACCGCCCGCGCTGTTCTCCTTCGTAATGCCAAGCTCTATTTTCCTTGTATGAGACAGTAACGCAGAAGCAGCATTTTATTAGGTCTTGTAATGTATGGAATGTTATTTTTTTTTTTAGCTATAAGGGGTTTGAGCACTAGTGATTATTCGTACTCGGGACTCTTGACGTCATCGGGCTCATTCCAAAATGTCCCACTGGTGGCGCATATCGTGTCCTACATTTATTTAATTTCTCGATTAGAAGAGCACTGCTGTTGATAATACTGACGTTTTAGGCATTGACATTCTCAAACATTCACCTTTCACTCTGACATAAATTGTTAGTTGCCTTTAAATCAGTTCATGAGTGTTTTTTCGTAGCGACCCTTTCAGTGCGAGGCCACTGACCATAAATTGGGCCAGTAACAAGCCATAGCCACTGAATTACTGCCGCAGTTATTTCTTACAAGCAGTTTGTAAACCGTTAAAGAGCTTGTACATTTTGATGACATTGAAAGGGGCCCAGCAACAATTTTCCAAGTAATCATCGAATGGCTGCAGTAAATGAGTTTATTGTCTCACGAATCGACTGCCGCAAACATTTTTGGAATCCATCAAGTGCGAGTGGAGTTACAGGGATTTGTCATACGCTTTAAGCGCTTTCCCTCTCCTTTCATACCAGCGAGTGCGCTGAAAGCTACACAGAGGGGGGGGATGACAAGAGGGTGAGAAGCTACGTCTGTCCGGCAGTGTGCGTCATGACCTTGAGCACTTTTTTTTTTTTCAAACATGCTGCTTACTTTCAGTGTGAATGCGAGTGATCGTGCGGACACGTGGCGACATCCTGCGGCAGCCACAGTAACTATGCAGCACACGATGCTCAAATCAACCAATGGTCGTTGACTTTGGGTTGATGGCGCGGTCATTTGGGTTTATGGCATCATTTGTCGAGAGAAAAGGGAACGATTTCAAGCTGACTTTGAGAATTAATTTTATATTCCAGGCCGCGTGCTGCGCTATAATAAGGTGGCTAGAATGGGGAGGTGTGCTGAGCGCAGCGCGTTTCCCTTGCCCGACAGGGTCCCTCTGCGCGCCTGATGCCGCCAGGGGCGCTGCTGCAAGGCATGCAGGTACAGCCACCGCTGTCGCAGATTGCCCGTTGGAAGGCCACTGCAAGGAAACGCGCCGTCATTTTTTCTTTTCACCATTTACATGGTCTTTATTGTACACGTGTCATGCATTTGTGAGCTATGGTGATAATGCCTTATAAAATGAAGAAAACTGAATGCTGGTGCTTCGTTCCTGGCTGCTACGAAAAATCTGAAACCAAAGAGTTGTGTTGCGAAGAAATACAGATATGATATATGATTTAAAAAATGCATGTTTGCCCTATTACAAAATAAGGCGGCGTTTTTTTTTTTCTGGCAACCCAGCTTAGAAAATGAAAGATCTAATACTATTAGAAAGGAAAGACTTCTGCTTGTGCCTTCGACTTCTAACCTTTGTTGAAAAGAACGTGTTAGGTATGGAAGCGCGATTACCATAGTTTCCTCATTAGATCCACAATACCAACAGATCAAACGTTTTTAAAGATATGCAGTTCGCATTAGAGACGATCATTATAGGTTTCCATTAAAAAACCTAGTTTATTCTTTGACGCACATTCGTTGCGATCGAGTGCACACCCCTTGGATTATATTTGTAAAAACGCTGCTATATACTGAATGTAAAAATATAAGATATTGGCTCTACAAGTAAACTCAGTTCAATCCTTCACTTAGAATTTCGTGATATTTTTTTTCTGCTGACGCTAAACAAATGCCATTTCGATAGGTATAAATGAGCAGTACACGATTTACTTGCTCACCTGTCAATAAGCTATCCAGTTGCAACTGCTACATCGGTATTAAAGGAGAAGGCAGGGTTAGGCATCTTCTCTCGCTCTCTTAAGTGGTCTTTTTCAATTTGACTTCCTGATCATACACCTAAGGAGCTTAGTCGCGCTCCCTATTGGGTTGCCTTTTTCTGTCTTCCTCTGATCACCATATATATGCACCTGTATATTGATTTCCGAAATATTGGCTATTGTTTTAGCAAACTCCCGTCAAATCAGCGGCAGTCATAGTTACAGATTCTCTTTCGGTATGTTGAACACTTCCTGCGGCAACGGATACAACACTCCTGAGCATGTTTTGTTATCTGATACCTGCAAATTTGCAAAAAATTGGGTTGCTGAGGGTAAAGGGCCACCGCGGATTTTATCTGAATGAAATGGCGGACTTATGAGCCTCAGTATCTCTATGTGGACCTCTAATGATTAATTTACCAGATACGGCTTATACGACAGCTTTAAAGTATAGAAATGCTTGTTTGCAAAGCGACATTGGCAAATTATAGCTGGATAAATTGAACGACTTCGTACATGTAAGATATTAATGGAATAAACAACGTTGTGCATCTCGACAATTAGGAAGTTTCTTACACCAGGTTACGCTGTCGAATTCCAGGAGTGAATTATTATTCATATAATGCTGGTCTCACGGCGTCCCCGTTGAGCAAACTTTGCAATTAATTGAAACAACAGACCACGTCCCTTTATTCTTTCATCGATATTCCAATTAGAGAAACACAGAAAAAGGTACCTCGTAGATCTACTTCAAAATATAGGAGTAGCAATAAGTGTTCTAATAAACTTATCATTTGGCGCCACTGCATTAGGCTATAGTCAAGAGATGTCTGCTATGCGGTATTCTGTTATATAAATATGACGAAAAGATTACCCCTATGGTTTATTTTTCTTTCCCTCTTCTTTGTTCCAAATCTATTTTGTCTAGATCGATCCTTTGTATTACTTCATATGTAGATGCTTACTACCATGAGGGTAAATAAATACATCTATCTGATAGTATGACCGCTTACTCATTTAGCATTTTCATTTACTCGATGTCTTATTTTTAATATAACTTTCCAGTTACCATTAGCTTCAGATACCTTATCTTGAAATACTCAGAGTGTGTGTAACGAATTTTTGCTTTCGAGGAAGTAACACCAATCGACATTTGCTCATTGGTGTGCACCGCATCTCTCTCCGATATATTTCTTCTCGTGCTCATTATTCACGAAAATCAGCAAAGAAGGAAAGGAAGATGCTAGCGTGCCCTTTTTTACTGCACTCGCTGAAAGGGAAAAGAAAAAAATATACGATTAAACCAGAAAAGTGTTGCAAGCGAAATAGTGCGAGACAGGTTTGCCAGACATGAGCAGCGCTACGCGGCACGTCGTCTGCTCGACTCCCCGCACCCTTGCGTACAGCGCCCCTTGCGGCATCGGCGCAATTTGGGGACCGGTTTACGCGGCCGCTTTTCACACCTCCCCATTCTAGCCACCCATGTTCTCAGGAGCATCGACTACCGATCAGCAGCGTTTTCTCACCATGCTGAAAAAGTGTTGCAGGGCCCCTTGAAGAAAGCCACTTTAGTGCTGTCTAAGCTGGCTACAAACATCCAAAGGAAAGGAAAAAACAGGTAGTGAGAAGGGCTCAATATATGACTATAGTCTTAAATTTAGCAGTGTTGGAGATTGGAGATGTGTGCTACTTTTATTAGTACTTAGAGTGTTCATCGGTACATGTCTCAAAAGCATATGGATAATAATGAGTAATGAGCCAGTGATCAGCCACTTTTAAAACCTAAACAAGGCTTGTACAATTCTCAAGTCTAGTGCACTCAGCTGCGCCATTTTTTACACACGCTCACTATTTGATGAAGTGGGACTTTTGTACATTTCACCTTTTGCACAAAGTAGTGCATTCTGGAACATTTCAGCAATTGTGATCAAAGTTCAGGCAAAGAAGAAGCAGTCTACTTAGTAGTACTAAACAATGCTTCAATTGAACATGCATTGTATGTGTTACATGGTATGCCTAAGTTGCGGGGATTGAGCCGCACCTGTTGCTTTTGTGCGTACATTCGCTTTTCTAGTCCCCCCCCCCTACCTCTCCCGTTTCACGCACTATGGCACATGGTGAACGAGAAAAGGCCCTACCATAGCCTTGAGCCAGTTCTCGACGGTGGCGCGCCTAGTCACCCTAGTGGCGCTGTACTAGTGGCGCTATGGCGGATAGTGGTAGAGCATCACACATGCGTTCAGTGCTCCACCATTTGAACTATGGTGGCGTTCGTCCTCCCTTCCACTTTCAAGTATTCCTGTCCATATAAACCCGGGAGTGTTAGCCAGTGCTACTCGTAGCCATGACGGCTGATGTAGAACACCTTTTTTTTTTGTGGGCTGGCGTCACGTGGCACGTGATCTTTTTACGTGCTGACAGCTGGCCAATAAACCTTCGCATACTACCTGAAGGCAACAAGTCTGCTGAAACAAGCATCAGACGCGTTATCCGAATGTTGTAGGTTCGGACCCTACCGGCGGCAAGTTTTCCTTTCGTCTACTTTAATTTCTTTACATTTATGTCTTAATTAGTACACTACAGTTAAAATAATACAAGTAATCTTTTCTATACCTTTCTTGGTTTCATTAGATTTGCTCCTTTGGTGTGCAGTTGTATCTTATTCATTTCTTACTTATTTATTTGCTTACCTATTTATATCACTGTGTGTAATTTTGCTGTGTATGTCATCGTCTATTGACCTGATCCTGCCATAGCGCTTATTGCACTGCAGTATGTATGCATGTATGTATCAATGATTGTGAATAAATACAGTTAATTTGGCATGTGAACCACAGTAATTTAACATTACGAAGCTGTGACTAACAATGATGCCCTTCTTTTTTTCACATTTCAGGAAGTGCAGCGTTTTAACCAGCATGCCCGCCATATTTGCTGCTGCAGAATACCGGGGCTGGGGTCTAACCCGTCTCTTCTGGCTGTGGACCACCTCCAGGCAAATTTTGAGGGTGTCACGGTACTTGCTCAGCATAACGGAGTGCCACGGAACGAGGCTTTAGCACCCCAAGAATGAGCACCAGCCCATTTGGACGTGCGCCCCGGATGCGAATGCCGGTTGCCGAGGGAAAACTGGAGAGTGCATAGAGCCGACCAAGATTCCGGCCGCGACATCACCTGACCGCCATTTTAGTATGTGGATGATCTACGCGAAAACGGCCAAAGCGGCGATGTCCAATTGACTCTAG
This sequence comes from Rhipicephalus sanguineus, assembly GCF_013339695.2. Classification (NCBI taxonomy): domain Eukaryota; kingdom Metazoa; phylum Arthropoda; class Arachnida; order Ixodida; family Ixodidae; genus Rhipicephalus; species Rhipicephalus sanguineus. The sequence continues at coordinate 210,764,070 of NC_051176.1, read as the reverse complement.
AGCACAAAATGCACAGCCACTTCATATTCCCATAGTCACAGTCATTTTTATTGATCAGAAAAACTATTGAGAAGTAGGTAAAATATGATAGCACACTGAACAATCACATACTTTGGTGGCTTGGCCACTATTGCGTTGCGCTGCGAAGCACTAGGCCGCTAGAGTAAAATCCTGGTTGTGGTGACAGCATTTAGCCCCAGGTGCCCAAACTTAACCCGGAGTCATTGGCGTACCAACTAGTTCGCGAGCGGAGAGGGGGGGGGCAAGCCTCCCTCACATCATTGGCCACATTGATATACAAACATACATAAATGCATACTATATATATGTATATCGAGAGAATCGCACTCAATTTGAAGCGATTTTTCATATACAGAGAAAGAATTCAGTGTTTCATTACAATATAGAAGTATAGTTAGTTATACGTGGTATACATTGAGACAACCATATATACGACTAGGGTAGCTGTTTGGGCTTGTTGGTTTGGCATGACACAGGTTGAAAGCGCAAAAAAAGACGAAGACAGAGAAGAGGCTTGACACACACGAGCGCTGACTTACAACAGTATTTTATTCGGAACCAAGCAACCACATATATAGCTCAAAGCCGTGACACATCACGTGTGCGCTGTCGGCACAAAATTCATCTCCCGACGCAAGAAACATAACTCTTTCCTAGAAAGAGCAATAGACGGTTGTGATACACATGCGTCACCTAATCTATCAATTAACTCCGCCTCAATGATCTCGCGGGTTAGCCGATTTCTATTTCTGCTCACAACTGAACACTCGTCGTAAGACGGGTCACACGTGGTCATAACAGTGCAAGATCTACAGTGCGCATCTAAAAACCCCCCCCTCTCATCTCGGATACGTTGTAACGATGCTCCCGGAGCCTATCATTAAGGCATCGTCCAGTTTGGCCAACATAGTAGCTACCACAAGTCAAAGGCAGTTTATAAACTGTGCCTTTTGCGCAGTCAACGAAAGAAGTTTTATGCTTCTTATCACACTCACTATTCTTGGGGGCACACACGCTAGTCAATCTGCACAAAGATCGCAGTTTATCTGGCGCAGAAAAAACAACTCTAACGCTTGCACGTTCACCGATACGTTTTAGACGGTGTGAAAAACCGTGAATGTACGGAATAACTGCTACTTTACCTTTGGAAGGCGGAGAAATGGTTCTTTTCGGTGCCATATGGTTCAGAAGGCCTTCAGCAACGCTAACGAGTACATGCGAGGGATACCCCGCATCCCTGAGGCGAAGAACCTGCTCATAGAAACTGTCACTCATGAGCTCGGGGGAAGACCTACGCAAAGCATTGGACAGACATATATATATATATACACACATATATACGAATGTTATGTGTGTCATAGTGTTACAAGCAACATTTTTTATTCATTAACCACACAACTTTATGAATGAATGCAACTACGTCGATGGCGGCCTTCTCAATCATATAGTTTTGTATCATTCAATGAAATTTCGTTAATGTCTAAAAGCTGCTCACTAATCATTGCATTTTTAATGTAGGTAAAAATGACTGGACCTTTTCTTTTTCGTAATCAGTGCTACACTTTTCTGCACATATTCAGGTTTGCGTATGTTATATTTGGCCTTGTTTGCTCCTAGTTGAAATAGCGTTTTTAACGCATTATTATTATGACTATTATTATGTTACTATCATTGTTAACTTGTCAACCACAAATTCTCTTTTAAAAAGTAAGAACTTGTGGTATTAGAAGTGTATACATACTTTATACTCGTTGTATTTGTCGTATTTGTATTTGCAACATTCAGTGATTCCACTCCTGCGCCAACTGCGCCAAAGTGCGCCAAATTGTATTTACTGCGCCATCCTGATAATATCGACGAAATTTGCGCCAAACTGCACCAAAGTCTCGGGTTTGGGGGCGTCTATCACCGGCACTCGCACCGCCGGCGCGTCAGAACATGTGCAGCTCGATCTTGGGGCTGCCAATAAAGTCGCAATCACGGACCAAGAATTATTCCGCTGAATAAATAGCGCTAGCGCGTGCGTTCCGAGTAAGCCACGATGCCATGCACTGTGCCGACGCAGCTTCTGTTCTGCAAGTCGGCTCGACAGCAAAACGCGCTCTCCGCAGAGGCTCGTGACGTCTAGGCCTATCGGTAGCGAGAAAGTGCGACGGCGATTCATCGGCGGACGTCGTCTGTTCCAGAAACGCTGCTGATAGCTCGTTTCAAGCGTCGCACGGCACGTAAGGAAAGCAATGTTCAGTAATAACTACATGAGTGCCGCTAAAATGTCTGTCACTTCTGTTTCCGAACATCGCGGAATGAAATCTGTGATCGCTCGCAGTAGATATATGGGACAATATCGAATTTTCCTTGCTTCGCGTTTATGGAAGAGCACGTGAACGGTGGAAACGCGTTGACACTTTTCCTCAGATATAATTTATCCATGGATCTTCATCCAGAACAGCTTTTTCGTAATTCCTTCCGCCAGCACGTCCGAGTTTGTAATCACTGCGGTGAATACCCCCTAAAAGGCCCTGCCCTTTCGAGCTCACGTGCTAGGGTTCCAATTCGAATTTTTCGCTTGCTTTTTTAAAAATGTCATCTCATTAGTAAAATCATATCTCCTGGTCGGAGCAGCCGCAAATGCGCAGCTGTCAGTAGCGGGACCGTAGCTGACGGCCCACAGTGAAGCGGCTACGCCATGTTACACGTCCGCCCCTCGCTTTCGGGGGTCAATAGCTAACGGTTAAAAAAACTCAGTTTCGCTTGAGAGCGAAGCAATGAATGTGATACCAAAAAATTGTATTGTGAAACGAAGTAAGACTAGCAGCTAACTCTTTTGGATCCGATCTCGCGTAACTTAACAAAACGCTGGTTTAAGGGCATATGGCCCCTCCAGGAATTGAAGCGTTTTCTTGCTCCGAGTTCTCTAAACGCGAAGTAAGCGTTGAGAGCACAGCAAGTTTACGAGCTGTCTCCTGATGCCTCGAGATAGCGCGCGCGCAGGCGACTGCGCCCTTCGAAAGATGCCCCCCCCCCCCTTCCGCTCCCCTGGCGTCCCTTCATGCTCCTTACGAAAGACGGGCGGGGCGTTTCCTCTCTGTTTGATGAGCAATCGACGGCAGGCCCGCACGCGGGAAGATGTTATCTCATGCGCTGTCCGTGCGGCGGAGACAGACGGCCGGCTAGTTTAATCTCGCTTCAGCCGCGTTCGTCGCCAGCGCTCGCGAGCTTTTACCCGCGGCTAGAATAAGCGTGGTGATGTTATTTATTTGGACTTTATACGGAAAATTACGGCAACGGCGACGGCAAAAATCCGCCAAGAGAGTCCATATAATTGCTATCGCAAGGGTCAATGTACGGGGCAGATTTTGCGCCCCCCCCCCCCTGCCCCCCCTGTGCGCACGTCTATTCCCCTGAGATGATTTTTTCCATGAGATTTGCAATGAATCGAAATATTTCTAGCCTTCATAAGAGCCCCATAATAATACTCAGGTGCTTGAATGTTAATGCAATATGCTTCTGTATTGCACTCCAGGATGTAAAATTCGCTGCTCCAAAGTGCTCCCAGATGCAAAATTATCTGCTCCAAAGTGCTCCAAGATGAAAATTTTGCTGCTCCAAAGTGCTCCAAAACGGAAATTTTGCTGCTCCAAAAATTGCTCCAAATCAGAAGTCCTCGGTAGCATCACTGAACATTGCTTGGCCCCTTCAAGTAATAATATAACTAGATACGCCTATGCAAGCGGTGTAAGCTCGAATCTCTGCATTGTCTCTTTCCGCGTTGGTTGTGAGCTGTTTATGACTGGTCGAAATTTTCTGGGTCATGCACACAGCACCTGCTCCTAACGCGATGCAACAAATGAGGTGAAAATGATCCATCGTGTAATGATGACTTATGTAAGACTACATAAAGAATTAAGATAATATACTATTTTCAATGCAGCATAGTTTTGACCATTGGTTCTTCCCCATTTGTCAAAAATTTTTGGTGTGTCATAAAATCACCTGCTTGTTACGCAACGTCAAAAATCTGTGAAATCTTGCGGATTTAAAATGACGTGTATGTACACACTAAACAGCACATTACTATGCTGAACGAAACCTAAACTCTTTTGGAATAACCGGGCAGTGTCTCATTCTGAACGTAATTCAAGAAGACTTTCCGCCAATCACATTTGTAGTGGCTACTTATAGCAGTTGGCGAGATGGATTCATGTGAGTATCATAAATATTTGCAGTTGCAGTATAACGATGTTGAGCTGTTTGTGCGTGTATACAACTCTGTGAACTCATCCTTGCTCAGAGAAAGAGAGAGAGAGACAGACAGCGCTGTGCGTATGCGCTTCTTTACAGTCCAAGTTGTATTTTGCGCTGTACAAAGCAGTTCAAGATTAATCGAGACCAATTAAGTCTCCTTAGTCCAGAAAACCGTTGACACTGACCATCTCTCTGGTCCGGTAGATCAAGTTGAGGGGCAAGCTTGAAAGGTGGGTTTCCAATGTGCTCTGGTCACCTACCTTATTTATTGCCTTGTTGCAAGCCGCCGCGATCACTGCAAGCTACCAAATGATAAGCAAGGAGAAGCAGGTTAATCGGAGACTAAAACGGAAACCTTTTTTGGCTCTTCCAGTTCGGCCCAACTAAAACACTCAACACTTCTGCACATTCATTGACTCAAAGCAGCTCAAAGCTATTCCTTTTCCAATAAAGAAAATGAATTCCCTGAAACAGGAAGAATATTTGATTGGTCTCCGCAAAATGTTTACTAGTTTCCTCCCATATTTGCATTGTCGATGATGTAAATTTCAGGCCATGCAGAGCAGAATAAAAGCATGACTGACACAGAGTGATCCAATGTTATACAGCCCCTGCTAAGCGGTAGCCTCCTCTACAGTGCTGGAGCGCTATGCACGAAAGCGTCGCATTATCGGCCTGCACCGTGAGAGCCTACAGTGCGTGGTCGTGAGACACGGAGGACAATATTCACAGCAGAAGCGTGGGACAAATTTCATTATATAATTACGGTGATTGCTGTGTTGAATGAAAACTTCGCCTTAGTTGTTGGTATCCTAGTGCGTAACCGACAGTGACCACTGTTGAAAATTGGGGGGGGGGGGGGGCGCTACGCCCCCCTTGCCCCCTGGTAGATACGCCTGTGCCCGGAGTCGTTCACTACGCCTACCTTGTAACTGTATTGTGGTTTTGGCACGTAAAACTTCAGAATTTAATGGAACACAGAACAGTTATCTTAATGTCTGTCTCAGAGAGTTTCATTTAAAGGGTGCCGCCTAGCTTCTGCTCCCTCTACAAGTATATCCACTCTAAAGAAACACACACACAAACAAAGGCTGGGGAAAAACTGAAGTTTCCTTTAGACTAACGCTGGTCATTGCATTACTGACCCATGCAGGAGCTGAGCTTGGCCTGCGACGTTTTTTTTTTCTGTCTGGCAATATCTTGCTCTTTCGCTGTGCTTTAATTTACCACATGTTCTCGTTGCGGTGTTGCGGGGCCGTTCAGTGCAGCCTAACAACATGTCTTGGAATGTTTTATTGGCCAAAAATATAACGTGAACAATGAAACATGCAGAAGCCGCGATAACCATAGCACTTTATAAGTTTGAAATAACATTTATTCTTCACTTTTAGCACTTATTTTCGCATCACATCCACATCGAAAGAACGTCTATAACATTCAGTTCAAGGTTGCTTCCTGTGGTTACTTCGTTGCCAACCACGGGCTGCTGTCTTCGTACTCTCCCAGTCTCGTGTTGAGTGTGGCATGAGACCCTTCGCATCCTGGCAGAAGTAAAACATGCAGGAGAAGCTGCGATGTCTATATTGGAGGCTTTCAAACTCTATACTCACCTTCGGATGTGCAACTGTTCGGATCGACAGCTGAAATGTTTGGTCCAGTTATTTATTACGCGCAAGGAAGGGGCGTACATGTTCAATGAAACGCAAAGGAATGGCTGTTTTTGTACTCACTCATTGTGAAGCTGTCTATATCTGTAAATAAAACAGAACATTAATCAGTTCCTCTATGTAGTTCATACATCCCTCCGACCTTACAAACTAAGGAAGTACGTAAGTGTTGCGCTGAATAGCACCTACGCCAGTGAACAAAGCAGCCGGCACGCGCGCTAGCTGTTCTTTAGTGCAGTTATCATGCTCCTCTTAATTATGTCGATGAATAGGTTTCATGCAGTTCGTGGCTCATTGACGGGATCCTTCGCGGCGAACCGTGCGAGAAGAGGTATATACGTGCATAGATATTGGTGAATCAAAAGGGAAAAATGTCTGTGGCTGAATGTACATACAGCCAAACCCGCATATATCGAACTCGCAAAACACACACACACACACACACACGAAAAGAAAGAATGGTAATTTGATAAATCCTACAATCTTATATAACACATTTAAAGAATTTACAGTATTTACGGTGCAAACTTCGGTGCGCAAGTTCGCATCACGGCACTGCTTCCCGATATTGCAAGGAAGGCGGTTTCACGGCATTATGCGTTTTTTTAAAGTTTTTTTTCTTCTGCGGTTTGTAGTTGGGGGTGCAGATTATATGCAGGGGCGGGTTTTACGCGAGAAAATAAGGTATCGATGTAAACAGCGCCTCAACATCTTCGTACGCAGCTGTGCGTACTCGTCGGGCGCCGGAAGCCTCTGGTTCGCCTTGGCCCTGCTATCGGCCTTGTTCTTTTTCAATGTCTCACTCGGTGTGCTTCTTGGGATGCTGTACACAACGGCGACGTCAGAATTCATTCTTTTTTCCACTTTCGGTTGCGTTGATTATAGCTAGCTTTGCGGAGAACAGCAGGTTCTTCCGCTCTCGCCGTCTCCCGCCATTCTTAGGTACTTCCCTTGGTACCTACCGCAGTTCGCGTGCTGCACAGCGCGGGGTGTTGAGGGGTTGTCAGCTGTTGCTGTGCGCGATGTTGAAAATCGAGCAGTGCGGTTTTTTAGGAGCTGGCTCGCCAGGTTCTTAAGCTGGGGCGAAGTCCCGCGCCGTACGCGTAACCTTAGTTACAGAGGCGACCGCAGGCGCAGCTCGCGCGAAGGAGAAGTCTTTTTCCTCTTGGTCTTCGAGCGCCTTGATGATGATAATAACGCAGGCAAAACCACATATAGCATCGCCAACTGTAGCATGCGGCGCTCGCTTCACGCCGGCGCGTGCTCTAGTTTGATAGGAGACCGCTAGAAGGCCACAACTGCGCACTTCCTCTCTCTCGAAAGTTGTCAGTCAGTGCGCTTCGATATAATAACATGAACGAAGAAGACAAGGCGGCGGAGCGGAGGGCTCGCAAGGCAACAGCAGTGCGGGCTCGCCGCCAAGACTCTGCGGTGAGAGCTCGCGAGTCCGCAGAAAGACGTCAGCGTCGTGCGGACCCCGAGATACAAGCCCGCGAAGCTGAAGCAGCGGCAAGAGAACCTCGAAGAGGTACGGGTGCGGGATGCAGCGGCCAAGCGCCTAAAGCGGTCGCTACCTGAAGTTGATGGCGCCGACGCGCGCTTCAAGCGCAATTTCCTCGACCACACGTTCGGCCACAGCTAGGTCTGCGACCGCTTGTGGTTCGACAACAACCTGACCACAATCGCTACTATAACAACATGTCACGTCTTTATATGACAGTAGAGGAATTGTACGGAGCATTCACGGTTTACCCGATTATCTCCGAGCCATCTCCTCAATCATCATTCGCTTCGTGGAGATTGCGTGATTTTTTTTGTTGTACTTCAATGAGTTCATCGGACCAGGAAGACCTCGATTGTTCGCTCTATACGAGATTATAGGATGAAGATGTATGACACGTCGACCCGTACCGGATTTCCATCAGCAGAGGTGCCACCGCGGACTCCGGCTTGTTCACGACCTACGTGGGCATATTTAATTACTTCGATTTCTACAAATTACGTGGGCGTAAAAGTCCAAGGTCCCTCGAGGCCCACATGTTTTACGAGAGGATGAGTGAAGCGAAGCAGCTTCCATCGAAAACGAGTCGTCGTGCATAGCGAGGCAAGTTTACACGAGATGCGGCCCACGCAGGCCCGTAGCCAGGTGGGGGAAGGGGGGGGGGCTCCGCCCCCCCCCCTTTTCCCGAAATTGTTATGATACATGGTGTTTTACCGAAAATAAATAGTGAAAATAGGCGTTTTTCTCAAATAGTCAAGGCTTTCAGCAAGTGACCCCCCCCCCCCCCCCCGAAAAAAATTCCTGGCTACGGGCCTGGGCCCACGTCACCAAAGTAGTTCATGCAGCGCGAAATCGAGACTTCCAAAGCGTTTTAAACAGTGGTGATACTAAGGCTCTTTGATAGGCATTTGTGGAAACAGCCGGGGAAAAAAATTGTGCGAGGTAAAGACTTCGCGTGGTACGTGATGCCTGTCACTTTTTCTGTCTCGTATGTTTTTGCGACTTTTTTTTACCTTCTAATTTGCTTCCGTTGTTGTGCGCTAATGTACAGTGAAGCCCCTGAAACTGATGGAGAGTGTTTTAGGGTATTAACCAACGGTTAAAAAGAACGGAGAGTTTACCTGAGCCCCCACTCGAACCGATCGGAAGGTTCGAGTGGGGGGACTTATTTGCGCTATTGGCCTCGAGGAGTTACGGAGTCGCCCTCTATCGGACGCGCCTCGATTGCGTGCTAGGCAGGATGCCGCCGGCGCGCTCCCCATAGGTTTTGCTGTCGGCGCTCTACAAAAACACCTCGCGGAAGCCCTCCAGGTCATTTCTGTAAGTACTTTCGAAATGAACTGTGTTCTTTACTGTCAAGATAATCATTTTCGACGAACTGAAAGCACAAGATAGTCTACAGTCGCTGTCTCTTTGCAGAAAACCAAGCACCCGCTTCACGCTGTCACCGCGTTGGAGACCCCTGAACCGGCTTCTTGCGTGAAAGGCAGTCACTCGCTGAGTGCAAACTATGTGAAATATCTCGTTAGAGTAGACTGCCTGTATAACCAAACGGAGCATAACAGAAAGAAGCCTCAAGCCAGCGATCGCACGGGTTCGCGACGACTGACGGTGCCCCTACATGTATGAGTGTCTGCATGTATGTTCGTACTGATGGTTTCGCTTTTGCTACGAGCGCGTTTTGGCACCGCGCTGTGAACTTTAGGCCGCAAAACATGAGAATTTGTGAGTAAACAAACAACTACTGTTGCGCGGACGCTATCAGAGCAGTTCAAAAACAATTTCCTTACAACTGCGGCTTCGGTGCGCATGACAACTTTGTGATCTGCCGTCCCGACGATTCAGTGTTTTTTTTTTTTTCTTTTTCGGTCTAAATTCGGGTACGTTTCAATGTCATTTGACAAGTTGTCTCGCACTGCGTATTGATCGGTCTTCTCAGCGGGCAAATGCCGCTGCTTCTGTTTCTTTATTCAGCGCATTCGTTTCGTTTCGTGCTCACACAAAACGTGAGCAAATGCGACGCCTTTTTTTAATGCTCCTTATTATCGTTCCGTTTGCATTCCAGTGAACTTGCCGCTCTCTGTGATCAACAAATTCATAGACCAAAGCTTCACCACTTCGAGATTGCTGGTGGAAGGAGAACCAGTCTACGAGACCGAGCATGTAGTAGCATGCGACGCCTAGGAAAAGAAAGAAAATACAGTAACGCGGGAGAATCAGTACATCGACTGACAAGAAGAAGATGGCTTTCGCCTTCTAGTCATCTTTAACGAATGCATAAGGGACCCTGTGCGTTTCTTAATTCAACGTATCTAAACAATGACTTGTGCATCTGCAGCCGATTTTGTGGACGCTGAGCACCGGGCCGACGATCAAGAGGTCGCATTAGAGGGTTCTGAGATGGCATCGCACGTGGTAAAATGTAGCGCTTTTACCATCCTGTGGCAGAAAAGCATCATTTGCCGGCGGGAAGCGCGCGCGAGCCATCGTCTCAGTGCGCGCTGTCTGCTACTCGCCGAACATCGCAGGCCCCGACGCAGTAACAAAAGTCTTCGTCGCGGAAGTGCTTGTTGCACACAAGACTCGTAGCGGATGGCTAATTGCCGGTTCTTAGCTTTACAACCCATGCTTCACACTGTTTCTTGTCCCGTGGTTACCAGTGCAGGCTGACACTGGGCTCCTTTGCGTAAGCGCGGCGCTGCGGCACCGAGCGGTAGAGCCCCATGTTCGTCGCCTTCGGAGGCAGCCACTCTATTAAAATGGTTTCAATTGAGTAGAAAATGAGAGAAAACTTCCGAATTTGAACAGACCGCAGCGCATGTGGGACTTGAAACTCGTTTTCAAAGCACGCGGCAGTGCGCCACAAGCAGCCGACGCGGCCGCGGAGACCACGTGATCCTGCCAAGTACGTCACGCCGACGGTGGCGCCGGCGTTTCCAGTGGTGGGCCTCGAGGCCAATACTTCAAACCGCCGGTGAATGAAGTTTGTTTGTTTCACGTCCGTTTTCACAGTTCGTTTCAATGCAACCCCCAAACCCCCGCGATTGTCATCACGATTCCAACAGCCTCCCTAACCCGCTGACTGTGCACGCAGTGGTCGTCAGCGGTCAGCCTCTGCTATCAACATTCGCCGCGGCGAGCGCTAGGGGCTGCGGGCTTGGTCGAGTCATAACTGATGGTGAGCCAACACCCGCGGCCAGCACAGCCAGCATGCGATAAGGATAGGCCGAGCATTATCGTGGTCGTCCGTTCCATGTAATCAGCAGCCCCCCACCAAAGATGGCTGCCCCCTGCAAGCGATGAACATTCTGGTTTCCCAGTGTAGGGTAGCATACCAGTTTTTCTGGACTGGTTAACATCCCTGCCTTTCTCTTCTGTTCCTTCCTCGTCTATATACAAACACATACAAACGCACGCATGAACATACACAAAGTATAGTTGAATCCCCCCCCCCCCCCCACCCCCGAAAAGAATTCTGGCTACGCTACTGCCTACCACAGAGCCACGCCACTGCTTGAAAGTGCAAGTGCTTTGGATGTCGGACGAGGAGTCACGTTAACACCTGTCACGTTACATCAGTGGCGTAACTAGATAGGACGGCGCCCATGGCAAATATATTTCCGCGCCCTTCATGATGGCAATGATAGTGATTAATAATAATAATAATAATAATAATAATATTATTATTATTATTATTATTATTATTATTATTATTATTATTATTATTTATGTTCAAGAAAAAGCCATCTGGCTGTTCTGGGGAAGCGTATGAGCGGTTTCTTGATTGATTGTTCGCTACAGTGGACTAAAACCGTCTTGCACATCCACGCATCGTACGACACACCAGAAGTCCACAAGGTTAGAAAAAATGTGAAAGAAGAAGTGGACCTTGCCGCTGTCCTGTTGTCGTCTCGCTTTGCACGAAAAGTTCGTAAATTACATACAACCACACAGAAGAGATCGACGACGTAGGCATGTAAACGGTTCTTATCGTTTTTGGCTACATCACCACGAAATTGATTAAATGATTAAATTGATTAAATGATTTATTGCGTACATCAAATCTACATAGTACTATGCCTACATTTTTTTTTATCAATGCTAATGATGCATTCAAAAATTAGTTCCGGCAAACCATGTTGTCGCATATATTATTGCCTTTTTCGGCGGCAGTGCTCATTTTGTTTGTGAACAATGGTTGCCAAGAAAAACGCGTTCTTTACATTTGACATGGCGCACGCGCATTAAGAAAGGAGCTGGCCATGCCTCTACGGTCACACATTTCCGCCGTCGGCTGCAGTCTAGACCAGGGGTCTCAAACACGCGGCCCGCGGACTTCTCGCTGGCGAACAGCGGCCCGCACGTGACTGTCTTCATCGCATGTTTTTTTTTTATTATTATTTTCTTAACAAGTGTGGTTATTTGCTACACAGGCATGACTTAATTGTCTAAAGCATTTTCTTCTTGAGAGAACCCCTGCAATCAACATGTGTTGATACATATAACCGTGAAACAAAACTCTATATTTCAGAATCGTTGTCCAGATTTTAGTCATTTTGGAGGTAGATATATGTTGTTGGAATGGCGGCGCCAAATCGCCTTCAGAAATGACCCATGTATGAGATAGGGGAAAGTTATTTCAAATGGTAACGTTATCCATTTGAAACATTAGCCTTCTTTTGTGTGTGTTTTGTGCCTCATCCGGAGTCTATATCGACCAGATGATGCCACCATAACCCCTGTTTACAGGAAATATCAAACGCAAAATCTTGAGCTCTTTTAGCAGAAAAAATGAAGTGTCATTGTAGCTGAAGCAGACAGTGAAGTCGATGTTCGTGATCCGCCTTCTCCCCTGAGGTAGTGGGTAAAACATGAGCGTATAGATCTTTTTCTGGTGTAACTTTCCTGCTAGGGCGTCCGATACGCACAGTCAGGAGCATTAAAGGTACGCTAACGATAAATATGAAGGTGAAGTGGAATGAGCAGGGGCATTGAAGAATGCGTGCAGGTTGGGTGTGAAAAGATAAGTTATTAGTGGACATAAGGCCATAAGCGAAGACGGAATATCTCTTACTCAATTTCTCTCGCCGCAGACTCGGTGCTGAAGCGATGTCGTCACGAATCGGATTGCTCTCAGCGAATAAGAAAGCTCCATCACACGTCACCACGCGTGCAATTGACCGCTGCTTGGCCGCGGTGCAGTGAAGCCGTGGCTTTCACGATTGCCGCGATAGATGTGGTTGCAGACTTAGAACCTCGCATTGAAGATCAAGCAGGATTGCATTGCAGGGAGTCTGCAATGATCCCCCGTGCTCTCGCGGCGGCAGCGGCGGCGGCGGCAGCTCTTTCTGCGCACGAAGCGCGGCTCCAACCGACGCATAGACTGTTTTCGCGTATTTAATTTTTAGTTTTATTTATTAATGGCGTTTGCCTTTTGGAGAACTCGAGCAGAGGCGCCATGCCATGAAGAGAGGCCCGGCAGAGCAGGGCCACTCAATCCGCCCGTGGAATGCGGCACGCATCCTAAGAGCAGTAGGGAGGGTACCAGTGAGGAGAAATGTACCATGAGATCAAACTATCGAAGGCCCATAGTTCTCTGCGGGACAGCGGTAGAACACGTGTGAAATCAGACGCAGAATTGCTGCGAGGCTCGCTCGTAAAAACTACGTCCACATCACTGTGGTCAGACTACACCTGGCTGCTGTTATTGCCACCGCGTTCACCGGCAGAAGCAAAATAACAAAACGAAACGAATAAGAAATATATCAAGATAAACTAGCTCTCGGCAAATCACGGCCGGACTTCGTTTGTGATCACTACGAGAAACGTGTAGGGGCGTTAGTACATGTATATATCCTTCAGTTTTTCGCAATTTTCTCGCTTGTTAAAGCTCAGTTCACTGTAATAATGGCACGAATGTGATCGTAATAGGATAATTTGCCATATTGCAGTTATACTTCCTGTATCTCTTTGGTGCTATTGTGCACGAGGCCCACCACTGGAGACACGGGCGCTGCAGTCGACATGATACGACATCACGATCACGTGTTGTCACCTTGCTTCACGGAACCTTGCTCTAAAGACGGGAAGCCGGTGGCCCTAGCACGTTTTTTTTTTTCTTTGAGTTTCCCCCTTCAATCAGCCTCGTTTCACTACCAGTTCATGTGTACTGGCACCTAGAAACAACAAGAGCTTGGAAAGCGTGACCAATGCTTTCGGTGATGCTGTGTGACACAATTAGTGCACCACGCATGCAAAAAGAGTAGGTTGTAATTTCACATTTACGGTTTTACTTCAAGGATAACGAACGTCACGACGCACGGCTGATAAAGCTAGCTTAGAGGGGACAATGAGCCGAAGTCCTGCGCACGTGTTTGCAGCACGCACTTCCGAGAAGGCGACTTTGTCTGCAGACTAGGCACGCAAATGTTAAGTTGGTGAGCGACAGCGAGTTCACAAATGACACCTCCCTCTTCACGTAAAGACGCCCACACCTCGAAGACTTCTAAAAAAATTACTTCGGGGACGTTATTCCTCATAGTCAACCCCATCCTACGCACGCTGATCGGGGAAAATGTCGTGGGGACGGTACTGATACACAGATCAAAATGAGGAGGGGCGACGCACTTTAATGGCAGAAAGCAGTCTGTGAACGAGTTTCTGATTTGAAAAAGACAAGAAAGAAACCTCGCAGGAAAGCCCATACTTAGTTCTTTTCATTTCGTTATTTCATCCCGACGTCTGCCCATGAAAGCTCGCCGTAAGCTTGGAGACTGACATGTCTGATGAGTTGGTAAAGAGCTGCTCGATCGCAACCCTTAAGCAACAAGACCGTGGGCAGCGCTTTACCTTTCCGATTTTCAGTACGGTTATTGCGTGTGGAAGAACCAAGGTGGTTCGGGCCGAGCCAGAAGAAAATGAACATTTCAAGCGACAAGTTCCGTGGCGAAGCTCGAAGGAGGTTTGCAAGGTTCAACCTCCCACCGCCCCGATATTATTACATTTTGTATATGTATGTATATGCACACACATACAAAAGCATGCCAGATCACACAATAAAGGGAAGTCGGAACCCCAGAAAAAAAGTCTTTGTCAACGGCCCTGGATAGGTACGTTCATGGTTAAAATAATGCTTATATGGAAACGACCTTCCACCGACCTTTTTATCTTATTGCTTTTCATGGGCTTGGATATGAGCAAAAAAAAAAGGGGGGGGGGGAGAGAAGGAGAGGCATTCCAAAGTCGTGGTGCAGAGACGTGCGACGCCCTGGATCTCTCCTCGTGCCTCTCGCTGATCGACGCCCCGTGACGGCTGCCTCGACCGCCATGCCGTGCGCCTCTCACCGACGGGGCCTTCGCCGCCTCGTCACCGACGTGTATCGTGCCCCTGGCTGAATCGTGGTCCCATCCGTGAACTCCTGCGACCGGCTCCCCAATCTTTCCTGTTCTCTTCTCTCTTCGTCGCTCTTGCCGACCATCTTTCACTTCTTTCTTTTTCTTTCTACTTTTCTTTTATTCCCACCTTACCCCCACCCCTATAAGGCACTGCTCCGTGCTCCCTTAAGGGCTGCAGAAATTAGGTGCCTTTTTCCTTTCCTTACGAACCACTACAACAACAATAACGCAAAGGCTACAGAATATAGCGCAAGCCACCACTTCCTCGAGAACAATTTCAAGACAGAAAATACGCTGGACCAGACGAAAAAAGGCAGTGCTGCTTACGCAGACAAAGCGCCGACAAATTGAACGTCGGAAGCCACAGGCTTCCAGAAGATTGTGTTTCGTTTGTTGAAGGAAAGGAACACTGTTTAACTAGTCAAAGGAGTCTCTAGCCTCACGGGTGGTGCCTGGGGAGAAGGCGAGAAAGGTCGCCCCTGTAGGGGCGACCTTTCCACGAGGCGCGGGTCGCTAGCGCCCCGTTTGTGTCCTCAGGAAGTCCCCGAGCGCATGTCGGGCGGACTCGGCCCTTGGACTCAGCTCGGCGCCCCCTCCCAAGTGGCGCCCGGGGCACTTGTACCCCCCTGCCACACCCTAGTTACGCCACTGCGTTACATGGTAGAAGCGGTAGAAGCGCAGAAACTCGCTAGGCATCACATCGTGTGAATAGTGCAACGAGTGAGTAGTTACACTAAAGGGAAAAACGATTTTTTTATTGTTAGTAAATTGCTCTTTCACTATTCCAAAATCGCCGCGCTTGCCGCGAGAAAACGCGCGGAAACAAAATGCGGCTGGCGACGCCACCTTGAAATTCCCGCACCAAATGTCGTGACGTCATAGATTTTAACGGCGTCTACTAGGGCCAACGTAGTTCCTAACCAGTAAAAACAAAGTACATCGTCCTCTGAGGGGGCCATAGACTTAACATACGAAGTTTCAGGAAATTTAGTTGAGCTAATGTCGTCAAAATACGACAAATACACTTTGAAATCCGTGACGTCACGCGCGGGGATTTCGGCGCGAAATTTAAAAATAGAACTTTGACTGATTTTCTCTCTATTAGTAAACGTACGATGGTGAAATTAACGACATTCGAGTTCTCAGATAACAGTTTATCAATCTCAACCGATTCACTGTTTCACTTTAGTGTCCCTTCAAAAGCTTCCCACCCATGACAAAGTGGCTCAGCCATAATTCACAACCGTCATCAGCCATAGCATTAACATTGTGGGCTGCTGCATAGGTGCGTGTACTGCCTTTCAGACGCGTAGTGGTACACTTCGATACTTCGCAAAATGGTGAATTATGGCATAATGGGCACTTCGCAACTATACTTGCAGTGGGCACCCAGGAGAGTACAACGGCCAATGTCACCCGCACAGACGCACGGATTTTTTTCACGGAGAGTTCGTTTGCAAAGGCTGTCTGCGTGACGTAATGCATGTGCAGTGCGGAGGAAAGCGCTTGACTTGGAAGTTACGGCATTACGTGGGACTCGAGAAAACAGCCGACACTAGAGAGTCACTTTTTGAGCGCACAAATGAACACGGACGAAAAGCGACGCGGACACAGCGCTGTCTTCCAACATATATCCTTGTCATTTGTGCGTTCAAAAAGTGAAACACGAATTACCAACATGCCCAAGCATACGCTCTTTCGAACTAGAGAGTCGCTGTCACTCCCCACCATGCACTCGCTGCAGCATCACAGTCGATGCTCTTCTCGCTCAGTATTCTAGTACGAATTCTCAATTTTCGCTTCACTCGTATCACTGCCTGGAGATCGATTAAACGAAAACGTTTGTCACAAACGAGCGCTTACACCACCAAAAACTAGCATCAGATTATGGCGCCGAATGAGCGAGTGTGCCGAAAACAATCATATCAAGAAGCCCACAACGGCAGCCTCTCGAAAGCGCCTTCACCGGCAGCCTTCATCGTCACCCCGCCAGCCGGTGAAGACGCACGCAGATAATTGTAACGGCCTGAATTTTTTTTTTTTTGGGGGGGGGGGGGGGGGGGGAGGTCTGTCAACTCTGGGCTCTGACTCGGTCATTGGACCATAACCGGCGTTCGCTGCCGCACTAAAAGGGAAATTGTCCGTGCTTTCGTGGTGCGTTTCGGGGGATACTTGTGCCCCGAAATCCATTCACGGTTAGTGACAAAGTTCGATCGATTAAGTTGATTAAAAAAAGGCAGACATCGATGACGAATAATCGCTTGGCTGTGCACTTTTCATCGATTAATCATTCATCGATATTACCATCCTTACATGCAACGACAGCACTGAGGCAATCCGCCACGGTCGTCTAATGATTACGGTGCTTGGCTGCTGACCCGAAGGTTACGGGATCGTCCCTCGTAATCATATCTTGGTTTTGGGACGTTAAAACCCAACAGTTATTATAATTATGCGCTGAGGCAGACGCGGCGATCGAGCGGCACCGCGACGCGCGAACGCGGCTTCGTTTCACACGCACTGCGTTTTAGATCCTGGCCCGTCGGATCCACACTTCGGCCTCTCCCCTGTGACGTGCTCCTCGCGTCACTGCTCGCAGAGACGTTCAGCCGCTGGCGAATTTTTCAACCTCCTGCGGTCTCAATCGTAGTGGCACGTGTACGCTCGAAAAACTTGTTTCGGAGCACGAGCGACATCAGCCGGCGCGCGCCGGCTTTGGAGCAAAATCAGTCACGTGAAACGTGCGTTACGCGCCCGTTGATGGGTTTCGCGTCGTCCTCGTCGTAACCGAGCGAACGATTGGCACAGGGGAGAATGAAACCGCACTAAATGAAGGTGAACAGCTAGATGCCATTTTTATGGACTTTCAAAAGGCTTTTGATAAAGTTTCGCATACAAAATTACTTCATAAATTGCAATATATCTTGAAAAATTCGAAACTGATAGCATGGATACGAGCGTACCTCCAAAACAGACAACAATTTGTTTCACTTAATGACAGCTGCTCTAGCAAACTTCCTGTAGATTCCGGCGTACCTCAGGGCTCGGTCCTCGGACCTCTCTTATTTCTTTTATATATAAATGATATAACCAATGGTCTTTCTGTTAATGTAAAGCTTTATGCTGATGATTGTGTGTTATACACGAAAGTATCATCTGCTGGGGATCAGATAAGGCTCAATAATCAATTTCACAAGGTCGTTTCTTGGTGCCAGGAATGGCAAATGGCAATTAATTACAACAAAACAGTTTATATGAAAATCACACTAAAGAAAAATCCTTTATGTTATCAGTACGGCACAAATAGCGTCAAGCTAACAGAAGTTGCAGAATACAAATACCTTGGATTATGGATAACTAATGATCTCAACTGGAACAAACACGTTGACAAGGTAACTGTCTACGTAAACTCTTTTTTCTAAAACGATCCTTAAAGTATTCTACCCCGTCAGTACGCATGCTAGCATACAAAACACTCATTTGTCCAATGTTGGAATATGCTGTGATAATATGGGATCCATTCACTAAACGGAATGTTAATCAACTAGAAAAAGTGCAAAAGAAAGGCTTACGTTTTATTTATAACTCCTACGGTAGAACATCGGTATCTGAGCTATTGATAAAAAGTGGCCTCCAATCCGTTGTGGACAGAAACCGCATTTGCCGACTTAAGTTTTTCTTTCAAATAATAAATGGCCATTTAAATGTTGACACTACAGGCATCCTTCAGTACTCTTCCGGTTACGCCACTCGCAAGCGACACAGTAAAATGATAACCCCTTTAACTTCACGGATTAACTGCTACAAGTATTCATTCTTCCCTAGAACTATTAATGACTGGAATAGCCTTGCAAATGATGTCGTTTTACATAACACACTGTCATTGTTTCAAAACAGCCTCACCTAAACCATCACTAGTTATTGTATTGTATTATTTGCTTTATTGTAATTATTGTGTTAGTCTGTAACATGTATTATGCGTATTACGTTACTATGTATTATGTTACTCTGTATTGTGTTACTCCACCAATTTATTGAAATAACCGTTTTTGAACCTTAGCCCTGTATATTCACATCGTACTTAGTTATTGCACGTTGATTGTTCCTTTGAATGTATGTACATATTTTCGAACATTTTCCCACCCTGCCACGATCTTTCAAATGAAAGATCGCAGTATTTATAAATAAATAAATAAATAAATAAATAAATAAATAAACAAATAAAAGAGAGCGGCTGCTGAGCACAGCGGAGATCGAAAGAGACAGATGGCAAAGAGAGCGGTAGGAGGAAAGCGCGGGGGAAAGCACAGCGGAATGATTAGGAGGAGAGTAAGGAAACAGCGCTGACGTGGATTTCGAATCCACTGCGCCTGCGCTACTTCGCCTGCGCTTGCGCAGCCGCAAAGCGAGCCACGCGTTTCATTTCGGGTAGCTATGACCGTCATTCCGGTATAAGAATGAAGCTCGAGCTATTGCTTCAAATATTGTGTATTTGTCGTTCGTTTGCGCTTTTGTGCATAACACACAGATACTTTCATAGCGGAATGCCATCGCCATTGTCTCTCGGGAAGCCATTACGAACTTCCAGTCGCCTTCATAATCACCTCAACTACCGGACGCATATACCTGTATGACCGAACTAACGCTTTCAATTTCTCAGCTTTGCCACAAAAAGTTGCCCTTAGAAATGATATTCAAGATGCTATACTGTTTCTATGAGCTTTTTCGCGAGCATCTGTATGTACCTTTCAACGAAAGATGTATAATGACGTCATTTTTTTACATTTGTTGCTTGTTCGTGCCAATTATGTATTTTATTTAAATACCCACATCCCTAAGTGCTGCAACAGTGTGACGTCCGACTTGGGCTGACCGGACCCCCGGCCTCGTAAAGTGCTTACACCCATTCTCTTAACCGACGCCTCGACGAAAAGAAGACCCCTTCTCCTTCCCACCGGAGACGACGAAGACAGCAATCCGCAGCGGGGTTCTTGAAAGCTTTTGTCAATGGTCCTCGCGGGGCCCACCACGCAAACACCAGCATCGGGTGGCAGCGTCCTTGGGCGGCGGTCACTGCGGCGGCGAGGCGTCATGCGCACCCCTCAGTTTTATGGCCGCCAGCGAGGCCTTCCCTCCATTGCTCCCAGGGCTCATTACCGCGTCTTCCGTGAATGACCGCCTGCGACACTCAGGGAGAAGAAGTGGCAAATACGAGGAACCGTACCGAAGACGCCTGTTACAAGCGTTGAAACACGACCTTGACATGTGGTCGTCTGGCGCAGCAGAAACGGGAGCGATGGGAACGGCCAGAGGCATTTCTGCGCGGCGCTCAGAACACTGCGCGTTGTACATAAGAGGTGGCGCGCTTTGTTTGGCCTTTGAAATTCCTGGGCGCCCCCTTATCTATGGAAAGTTTGCCGATTGCCCTCTCCAAGTTTTGCGCTTGTACATTTTTGCTCTGTTTTGCCTCAGGAGAGGGCTTTGCGTGGCTGTGGGCTATGGGGGCGGTCGTCGGGCCGATGCAAGCCGATCGACAAGGAAATATTTTGCGCAAATGGTGACAATTGGTTGGGTGTCACGGAGGGGCGGAGTCGGGGTCTACGAAAAGCGGCCGCGGGACCACGATCGGGACAGAATGGAGAATAGAGAAAAGAAATGGCGTGCGAGGCGATGAGATCGAGATGAGAGACGATGAGATGAGGATCGAGGCAGAGGATGGAATGAGATAGAGAGTACAGACGACGAGATGGCGACTGAGGGAGGCAATGAAGAGGATGATGGAGACGATGAGGACGGAAGAGATCGAGAGAGTCGAGAGTAGCTAGAAGGATTGGACCGCGACCCGGAAGACAACTCACGAGCATCGACCCAAACCGACCCGAACAACGAGCCCCTAGGCCTGCGACATCATGGACTCACTCGTGAGATGAGCTACATCCCTTTCTATATTCACGAACTTAGCGAGGCGGGAAGCAGCGAGTTGGGACGTTGCGCAGTTGGAATAATTGTTATCTCCCCCGTCGTGTTAATGGCGTTATTTTATTGTTATTGATATCCTCCTCCTGTTTTCTGCAATGTTGTCGCGAGTGTTGTATTCTTTTGGTATGATTTTTTTGTGGCATGTGTTGTGTGCGGAGAGCCTTTTTGTATGCCAGTCATAACTACTATTAAATAATTTGTGTGTAAACAAGGGAAGCTCGTTGCCTCTCTTTCTTCCCGGCCCCAGCACGAATCCTTTTCGAGAAGTTGTTGAGACGCGTAGCAAGGGGGGACGTCTCAAGTGGTGGCAGCGGTGGGATTTCTGCTGGGGTAACGGTGCGAGCCTTCACCCTCGTACTAGGGAAGGAGAGATGGCAAGATGAACAAGCAGGCTATGCAGGTTACCTGCGGTGGCGCAGATGAAATGAGCGCGCTAATGTTGGTAAACATGGTTCCGTCGTTTACGGGAGACGCTACGGGCCCGGATATTCGGGACTTCTTGGAAATATTACAGCAGGTTGGTCGTTTGGGAGGATGGCAAGATGGTGAGCTTATAGGAATTGCACGATGCAAGATGACAGGCGCGGCGCACGATTTTGCGTGGTGGGACGATAGCGTCGCTGCGGCTGCAGATTTTTCTGAGTTCAGATCTTTGGCCCTCAAGAGGTTTGACACAGAGCCATTCATCATCAAAATGGAAAAGTTCTTGAACGCGAGGCAGAATGAGGGGGAGGAGGTGCGGTCTTTTGCGAGTCGCGTGCGCATGCTCGGGAGTGCCACACTGGTGGACACTAGCGGCGAAAATCCAATGAAGGCTCAGGTGCGCCGTGAAATGCTGGCCGAGGAGGTGCTATCCCGATTCCTGACGGGCCTGCGGGATCCGATCAGGAGATTTGTTCTTTCTCGCGACCCGAAAACTTTTGACGAGGCCATTGAGGTGGCGGTCAGAGAGGAGCTTAATGAGAAACTGTCGCAGAGCCGCTCGTTCCCCGTCCGATACGTCGGAGAGAACGCAGATGCGCTTGAAATGCGTAGCCGCCTCGACCGCCTCGAGAAGATGTTAGAAGAGAGCTTGAAAGCACGTGAACCTGTGAGAAAGGATGGACAGGGATGCGCGACACGACCCCCTAATGCCGGTCGATGCTATAACTGCGGCGGCTTTGGCCATTACTGGCAAGAATGCCACCGGTACCAGCGGCGACAGTGGAACCCGACAGGTGACCGCCGTATGTACGAAGGCCGTGACAGTGAGGAAACGGTGCCGAAATCCGGTTCGGGAAAACTAGGCGTGGCTTCTTCTGGTGACCGCGACGGGCAGGTGTCGATATCAGTGGTAGACGTCCACGAGCAAAGAAGCGCCGTAAAAACGGAGCGCAGTTCGCCAGCGGCAGATGAGATTAATGTGATTTCCCAGGTAGAGGAGCCCATTATTTCGCCATTAGGGAAGTGTGTGTTGGTAGGGAAGGCCTGCGTGCCTGTGCCCTCGGTCGAGACAAAGAGCGTCGAGTTCGGTAGCTTGGAGACAGACGGGTTGACTGCAGTTCCTACCTTGAAGGTTCCTCGAGACGTCGAGGCATTACCAGTCGGAGTGGCAGATTTGATGTTAAAGGAGGTCCAGTTTCCTGAGGACAAAGTGGTCGGTGCGTTGGTGGACATGGAAGTATGCCAAACGATGGCGAGGGTAGATAAGACTGAAGAATGCCAAGATTACGAAGGGGTGGTTTTTGTGGAACCAAGGGGTAGCTGCAGCACACTCGACAAACACCGCACCGAGCTCACGCAGAGGCAACAGCGGCCTCATAAAGTAGCTTCGCCCGCACTCCGCTCCGAAGCTGAGTTAGGTAAGTGGGAGTTCGGGCCCTTCAACGAAGACCCAAAACTCAGAGTCGGAGAAAAGGTGCACATCAAGGTAGACGCAGAGCGCTCTGGGATTGGCTAGAGCCATGGGCACACCGCGGGCCTACGCTTGACCCGCTTTATGTTGATAAGAGCCCAACCAGACGGCAGGCGTGCAGTTAATTAGGAGATAAGTAGTGATGAAAAACTCTGGTCTGCGGGTTACCTGCTATGTCGGGGTTATATGAGTGTCCATAGTGTTGGTTGTCATTTTGTCTTCTATGATTTTTCCTCATATATTGCTTTCATTACTTTTGTGTAGACATTGTGCCGAAGTTTTCGCCTCTCGTAGATTTTGTTTTTATACTTTGACTTGTAGACTTGTTTTTTTTTGTAGAATGTGTTTTGAAATGAGGCAGGTAGTTTACTTGATTATTGTGGTTTTGCGTTGCACGCGGTATCTGTAGTTGGCGATTGAGTGATGCCTACTGATGGTGGAGGAGCGTGGAGTCAGTGCATGTGAGGTTGCCGCTCGCCGCGTGTCGGGGAGGAGCTGGAAAAGGGACTATTTTGGGAAACGGGAAGGCTTAGAGAGACAAGGTACGTGACTGGCAGCTGTGGCCCAATTTAGGTAGATGATGTGATGTGGTCGGTCGAGATACGCCGATTGGCGCTGCGGAACAGGTGATGAGACGAAATGTACGTGTAGAGATAGTCGGTAGACTGCGGCGTTTTCCCTACACTGTAGTGTCGTGCCTCGTTAGGAGGCGGGGAGAGCCGCCGTATTGGGAGAGACGTAGCAACCCTGGTATCGACGAGAAGCGAAGATCGGGTAAAGATGTGGTCAAGGCGTCTCCCCACACGGAAACGTGTCGCGCCTCGTTAGGAGGAAGGGAGCGTCGCGATCGTTGTTGGTGCACAGCGGCCAGTGTCACAGTTGTATCAAATAGCAGGCAAGCGCAGTTCATTCAATCGCGCGATTAACGATGAAGGTCCCTTTCCCTCACAGACAGGTGCGGCAGAGGTCGGGCGGGAGACCATGCACGAGTGTAGTTCAGTGTTGTTACCCACATGACCTATGTTCCTCCGCCATCCTGCCTTTCGTTTAGATTAAGAGGATCAAAAAGATTGTATTTCTTTAAGTGCATGGGTAGTGTGAAAATGTATTGAGATGATTTGTCTGTCTATCCCGATCGAAGCGATCGTATTTCTTTAAGTGCATGCGTAGTATTATATATTGATATAGTTTGTGTGTGTTAATCCGAAATTCGAATGTGCTGAAGGTGGACATTGCGGGTCAAGTGTGTGATGTGCTCGCGTGGTGGTAAACTATCCGCCGACATGACAGAACGTTGCGTTCAATATCGTACGGCGGATGTGCGATTGTGACTAGTGCGCGGTTTCTCTACGCATCATCCACGAGTTTCTCCGGCAACACTCGGCACTTCAAGTCTGTTGTGCGCGGCCGATATGCGACATCGAACTGCTTCTTGGTGGACTTGATGTGCGAGTAAATCGCAAGTGGGTTCTTTTCGGCGACGCGCTACCACTGGGACTGAATCGCGAGTGTACATTGTGCGCATGCCTTATCCCTATGACTGTCGCAATGTCCCAATTTCGCTGCGACGCCCGAAAACGCTACGCGCCCGCTTTGCTCGTGTATGAATTTCCCCGCTGGGAAAATTCTTTTGTAAGAAGGAGGGATTGTGACGTCCGACTTGGGCTGACCGGACCCCCGGCCTCGTAAAGTGCTTACACCCATTCTCTTAACCGACCCCTCGACGAAAAGAAGACCCCTTCTCCTTCCCACCGGAGACGACGAAGACAGCAATCCGCAGCGGGGTTCTTGAAAGCTTTTGTCAATGGTCCTCGCGGGGCCCACCACGCAAACACCAGCATCGGGTGGCAGCGTCCTTGGGCGGCGGTCACTGCGGCGGCGAGGCGTCATGCGCACCCCTCAGTTTTATGGCCGCCAGCGAGGCCTTCCCTCCATTGCTCCCAGGGCTCATTACCGCGTCTTCCGTGAATGACCGCCTGCGACACTCAGGGAGAAGAAGTGGCAAATACGAGGAACCGTACCGAAGACGCCTGTTACAAGCGTTGAAACACGACCTTGACATGTGGTCGTCTGGCGCAGCAGAAACGGGAGCGATGGGAACGGCCAGAGGCATTTCTGCGCGGCGCTCAGAACACTGCGCGTTGTACATAAGAGGTGGCGCGCTTTGTTTGGCCTTTGAAATTCCTGGGCGCCCCCTTATCTATGGAAAGTTTGCCGATTGCCCTCTCCAAGTTTTGCGCTTGTACATTTTTGCTCTGTTTTGCCTCAGGAGAGGGCTTTGCGTGGCTGTGGGCTATGGGGGCGGTCGTCGGGCCGATGCAAGCCGATCGACAAGGAAATATTTTGCGCAAATGGTGACAATTGGTTGGGTGTCACGGAGGGGCGGAGTCGGGGTCTACGAAAAGCGGCCGCGGGACCACGATCGGGACAGAATGGAGAATAGAGAAAAGAAATGGCGTGCGAGGCGATGAGATCGAGATGAGAGACGATGAGATGAGGACCGAGGCAGAGGATGGAATGAGATAGAGAGTACAGACGACGAGATGGCGACTGAGGGAGGCAATGAAGAGGATGATGGAGACGATGAGGACGGAAGAGATCGAGAGAGTCGAGAGTAGCTAGAAGGATTGGACCGCGACCCGGAAGACAACTCACGAGCATCGACCCAAACCGACCCGAACAACGAGCCCCTAGGCCTGCGACATCATGGACTCACTCGTGAGATGAGCTACATCCCTTTCTATATTCACGAACTTAGCGAGGCGGGAAGCAGCGAGTTGGGACGTTGCGCAGTTGGAATAATTGTTATCTCCCCCGTCGTGTTAATGGCGTTATTTTATTGTTATTGATATCCTCCTCCTGTTTTCTGCAATGTTGTCGCGAGTGTTGTATTCTTTTGGTATGATTTTTTTGTGGCATGTGTTGTGTGCGGAGAGCCTTTTTGTATGCCAGTCATAACTACTATTAAATAATTTGTGTGTAAACAAGGGAAGCTCGTTGCCTCTCTTTCTTCCCGGCCCCAGCACGAATCCTTTTCGAGAAGTTGTTGAGACGCGTAGCAAGGGGGGACGTCTCAACAGGAGCCTGCGCTATGCCTTAACTAATAATCTACTTGACAAAGCTCACCAGCCCTGTCACACCAAGCACAATCAGGCCTTACGACCGGCACGAATGATGTGCAGTAAGCGCTGTACGTTTTTGGCTGCATTAAAGGGGCCCCGCAACACTTTTTTAGCATGGTCAGAAAACGCTGCCGATCGGTAGTCGAGACTCCTGAGAACATCTGAGCCAAACATTATAGCGCAGCACACGGCCTGTAATTTGCAATTAATTCTCAAAGTCAGCTAGAAATCGCTCCCTCTTTTCTCGACAAATGATGCCCAAACGACCGCGCCATAAACGCAAAGGCCACGGCCATTGGCTGATTTGAGCATCGTGTGCTGCTTACCGCGGCCGCCGCGGGATGCCGCGACGTGCCCGCGCGCTCGCTCGCGATCACACTGAACGTAAGCCGCGCGTTCGAAGAAAAAAAAGAAAGTGCTCAAGGCCATGACGCGCGCTGACGAACGGACGTAGCTTTTTGCTCCCTTGTCACCCCCCCCCCCCCTCGTTGCTTTCAGAGCGCTCGCTGGCACGAACGGAGAGGGAAAGCGCCTAAAGCGTTGACAAATCCCTGTTACTCCACTCGCACTTGACAGATTCCAAAAACGTTTGCGGCAGTCGATTCTTGCGACAATAAACTCCTTTACTGAAGCCATTCGATGATTGCTAGGGAAAGTGTTACAGGGCCCTTTAAACTTAGAGTTGTTTTGAGCAGTACAGAATCGTTTGTGTGTGTGTGTGTGTGTGTGTGTGCGTGCGTGCGTGCGTGCGTGCGTGCGTGTCTTTTGAAGCTGCTTCTAATGCCCATTTTTAAATGCGAAGCATTTCTTAGCGAACCTCGGCCAGTTTTGCCGTTTCTATCTATCTATCTATCTATCTATCTATCTTGCCGCCTACGTCTGGGCGCTCTCCTGGTCGTCTCCATAGGTTGTAATATGCCAATAGTATTCGCATAGCAGAGGATCAGTGCATGAAGAACATGATTCACTGGTCATGACATGAATAGCGCAAAATACCTGTCGCGTACGCCATGAAACCGTTTCTCTCAGTCACGTGTGGCACATACCCGCATACCAGAGTTCATGTTATACGGGTATGTGCCACAGGTGATACAGAGTCTCAATCAACACAGTAGCCGCGAACATACACATTGACACGCGAGGAAAGTGATAATAATAAGATTTGTTGGGGTTTTACGTCCCAAAACCAAGATATGATTATGAGAGACGCCGTAGCGGAGGGCTCCGCAAATTTTCACCATTGTTGCATGTTCTTTAGCCAGTGTTTAACCACTTTTCACCAGTGTTCTTTAACGTGCACTGACACCGCACAATACACAGGTTTCTATCATTTCGTCTCCATCGAAATGCAACTGCCGCGGCCGGGATCGAACCCGCGACCTTCGGCGCAGCAGCCGAGTACCGTAACCGCTACACCACCGCGGCGGACGGAAAGAAAGTGACGGAGCTGAAGACAGAACACTCATAAACCGGGGTCAATGCTTCCTACAATAACTATGCCGGGGGTGACCATGCCCGTCATCATTACCGGTGACTTCAACATTGATTTATCAAAGCCCAACAACGCCTGCTTCTTACACTTAATGAAAGACAGCTTGGATGTGAGCAGGGCATCACAAGACCTCGTTGACAGCTTCAGGACAGGAGGAATCATAGATCACTTCTTCGTGAGAGGCATCCACGATTTCCACCAGCTGTACTATACCATGCACTTCACTACACTTGGAGCCCTTGTAGCCGCGATCACGAACGAATTCGATAACATGTCCTGTGCACTACATATCAGCTTACCGCGTCTGGTGTTGATAACACCCATGTTACTGTTGGCATCGTTGCGCAACTGTAAACAACTGGTTATATAGCACCGGTATAAGGACAGATATGTTGACTGGTTATATGTTAACTGGATATGTTAGCTGATTATATAACACATGTTATATAACCAGTTAACATATCCAGTTAACATATAACCAGTCAACATATCTGTGCCTATACCATTTGCACGTTTCTCTAGCGTCATTCCGTCATGTTTCGCGCTCAATGTGAAAAATTACGCCACAGTCACTTTCCCGCCCATGCTTCGCATAACATCGATTCCCACGGTACGTTGGATCTGCCGAATTTTTGTCGCACCTGAACTTTTTCCTGCTAGCTTCCTTTCAACTATACCACAAATGCTATTAATCTTTTTAGGAGCAGAAAAAACAACAGTTATCTTATACCGACCAGCGCATGCGACAACTTATGTACGTACATACAGAGTTACAACCAATTTTTAAATGCGAAGCATTTCTTAGCGAACCCTAGGCACTTTGAGCGTTTTTATCCATCCATCCATCCATCCATCCATCCATCCATCCATCCATCCATCCAATCCATCCATCCATCCATCCATCCATCCACCCACTTACCCACCCATCCATTTATCCATCCATCCATCCATCCATCCATCCATCCATCCATCCATCCATCCATCCATCCATCCATCCATCCATCCATCCATCCATCCATCCATCCATCCATCCATCCGCCTACGTCTGGGTGCTCTCGTGATCGCCTCCTTTGTGTAGATCGAAATTGGCATGGGAGGGTAAGCGGATTTGATGAATATGACTGTCTGGTCATGACAAGAATAATGTGAAAATCCTGTCGCATACGTCATCAAACCCTTCCTCCAGACACGTGTGGCACTTACCCGTTTACTACGGGCCACGGTGTACAGGTATGCGCCACAGGTGATTGAAAGCTTATATCTACCCAGGAACGGCGAGAACAGACATTGGTATTTTAAATGCGAGAGCGTTAAGAAAGACCGTCATCGGCAGCGTTGACCCAACGAATGCAAAGAATAAAAATCAGGATAGCGAATTGGGTGAGTTGGAAAATGCTCATGATGGTTAGCGCAAACGGAACACGTACGAAAGGAAGTAGTCGTCGTTTTTTCTTCCTTTCGTCCGTGTTCCGTTTGCGCTAACCATCATGATGAAAAATCAGGATCCCAGCAAGAATCTAACCCAAGCATTCTGCGTGGCAGTCCGGTATTCTACCACAGAGCCACGCCAGGTCTAGGAACTGCTTTGGAGAAACCTGCACCCTATGTAGGCGTGATGTCGGTGCGACGTCAGTTGTGGTTGTGGGGCTGGCTATCTAATTTTATAACAAAGCAATAAGCGCTACATATGCACTCATTTGATACGGGCGTCATGTCAGGTTAACGTCTGTGGTTCCAGTGTTGTCCGCTTTTATAGCAGTCTAATAAACATTACATTTGTATTCCTATGATTCACCAAGCTATATCCAAGCGTCGCTCGACCCCGGATGAATGCGCTAACAAAAGTTACGTATGATATTCACATTATCGCACCGTAAAGTTCACTTCGTTTCGATAATGCTCACGTCAGTGTTGTCGACGCGCTTGGTAAGCCCACGATGTGCACAGAACTACTACACTTACAAAAACACGTCGATCCTCCTCGTAACGCTTGGCTCCAAAGCAAATAAAAAAAAATGCAGCACAGAACTACTCGCTCACTGCTTCGCATGGAACCGATTCCCACAAGGCGTGGGATCTGCCGATGTTTTTTGATAAAATACCGCTACACATGATTTTTTGCTTTGTAAAAGGTCCAGTCATGCTGACCACTTGTAGCCTCTCTTTCGTTCAGATGAAAGCAGTTGGTTCGCAGCGATTTCTGCGTTAGGTCAGGACACTTTACGTGACAGTGCTTACCATTGTTCGGGCTGTTGAGTACCGGTGCAGACGGTCTAACGTAGGCATTGTCGGACTGAGTCGCCAGGTCGACCGGTTCCAGGAGCCATGGTAACTTCGCTGATGTGCTTGGTGGGATGTATGGTGGAAACTGCGGCGTGCTGTGGCTGGAGTTTGCCATCGGACGGTCACTTTCCTGGCGTGGGGTTACATATATTGTACGAGGAGTCCCGCCAGTAGGCAAGGGCTGAGGTTTAATGTATGGATGGCCGTCTCTCCTGGTTGGTTCTTGGGTAGCTGGCGCTTCTGTTCGCCATTTCGGCGTGGTGTATCGTGGGAGCTCAGTTGGGGTGGACCAGTGTTCACTGACCTTTGGTTGTAAGGGTCTTGTGTAGAAAGGGACATCGCCCGGCTGTTGCTTTGACACTGTAATTGTCCCCAAAGTGCTGTAGAAGGACTGAGCTGTTGGATACAGCGTTAATGGTTTTGGAGCAGCGCTTAGTGGCTCCGGTAGTCTTGGCTGCATGTATGACTGGGCCATTGACCTGGTGCTAGGTGTATCTCGTTGCTCGGGGGAGAGCCAGGGGTCTGTAGCACTAATTCTCTTGTCCGGAAATGTTGGCTGCTTTGGCTTAATATATGGGCGGTTTTCTTGTTGTCCTGACCAGATGGTACTTGGTGCTGTGGGCTGTGTTCTTGGCACATTGCTGTACGATGGCATGTTTCCGGGCGTTCTTAGCTCTGTCAACATGGGTTCCCTAGGTCGGACATATGGAGGGTTCCGAGCGGGAACTGGACGCAGTCCTGGTGTTGTTTGCGCTTCTGTGAAACTGGGCAAAATAAGCGAAATCGATGTTCCAGTTTGTTGCGGCAGGTTCGTCCAGGACATGGAAGTGAGCAAGGATGTGAGTGATAGCGGCGTCTCCGTGCGCATTTCCGGTCTCAGATAAGGAGGACGATAGTCGCCGGTAGTCGCAGCTGGTTTGGGCAAAGGAGTCACACTGACAACTTGGGTGCTGCGAGTTGACAAAGCTTCATTCAGTGGAGGAAGTTCTGGTGTGATATAGAGAGGGATATCAGCTCCTTTACGCGTTGTAGAAGAACTAAAATGTGGAGGTGTCCGAGCTGTCATCGGCGGAACCGAGTCCAGTTGCAACGGTGGTAACTGTGGTCTAGTGTACGGAGGGTACGTTTTCTGTTCGGGTGAACGCTGCGGTGTTAAGGCGCGTATAGTTGGTGTGTTTGTTCGGTATGGTGGAGGGAAGAACGTAGCAAAGTTGTTCGTATTAGCCCCATTTGGTTCAGTGTCTGGTAAAGATGTTCCGCTCACACCTTTAGTGCCGCTTATTAGACTTACTGTGGTCGGCACTGGATCGTGTGGAGAAGTCTTGATGTCTAAAATTGTAAATTTTGTTGCTGATGGCGTAAAGTAATTTGACCGGGGTCCTATATTCGGTAGAGTGACGAGTTCGCTTGTTTGTGACACTTTCGCTGGACTAGTCGGCACAAAATCACGCACTGTAGTCGGATACGGTGATGGTACAGGTGTTGCATCAACCATTTTTACAGTTGGAGTGTTTCGGCTTTCAGCTGTAGTGGTACCTGCCATGGTACCGAAAACCATTGGGGGTTCCGTGGGTGCGTACATCGCAGGAGGAAGTGTGGTGTCCACGGTGCCTTTACTCCTGAGTGTGGTATGCATCATTGGGTTGGCAATTGTAGGAGTTGAGGTATTGCTACCCGTGAATGAAGTTGGAGCACTTGTGACGGCTGTAGCCCTAGGTATTGTTACTGTTGTGAGAAAGTCTAATGATGTGGGTGTCTGAGTAATGGTAGTAACCGTGGGAGTGATTGTGCTGGCCTCAAGGATAGGCACTCCGCTCGTCGCCGTAGTCGAGAGTGTACTTATAACACGGGGTATTGATGTGAATTCTGTGGTGCTTGATAACCCCCTAGATGTTACTATAGTAGGCGCGCTGCTGGTGTGCTTAGTAGAAGGATTAGCGGTTATCGCAGGAAAGGCAGACGAAGGGATTGTAGACTCTTTCTTTGTGAATTGTGATGTGATAGCAAAAGCCGTACTAAAGACTTCGGTAGCCTCCTCGGTAGTTAGTGCGGTCAAAAGCATGGGCGTTTCAGTAGCTGTAGTCTCGGAAGTGATTGTGCTAATTGCTATGCTCGGCCTTTTGCTCGTTGTTTCAGTGACCAGTGTGCTAAGGGTAGCTTCTGATGTTGATGTGTACTGGGTGGTTGCCAGCACCGATGATGTAGCAGGTGGGCTACTTAATTTGCCCGTTTCTGTGGTTGATTCGGTCGTCGTAGTTGAAGCTGAAGGGCTGGTTGTCTGTTGAGTTGAAAGTTCTGCTGTTGCGAAAGTTGCGCCAGGGCTTTCAGTTGTCTCTGTAGTTGCAGTGGGAGTTATGGAATATATCGGCGCGTCGGTCGTACTTTCCGTGCTGATTGGTGTCTCGCTTAGGGTTTCTGTTGTCATTGCTTTAGCGGTAGTTGCGGTTGTTGACCATTCTTCTGTTGTCGACAACACGGTGGATGCTGTTGTGGCAGGCGGGCTTTCTGTGCTACTCGGCTTCTCACTCCCTGTTGTAGTCATTGTATTGACGGTAGTTGCGGTTGTTGACGACTCTTCGGTTGTCAGCACCGTAGATGCAGTTGTGGCAGGTGTGCTTTCGGTGGTGCTAGGCGTCTCGCTCGCTGTTGCTGTTGTCAATGTACTGACTGTGGTAGTTGTTGACGCTTCTTCGGTTGTTAGCACCGTAGATGCAGTTGTGGCAGGTGTGCTTTCGGTAGTGCTAGGCGTCTCGCTCGCTGTTGCGGTTGTCAATGTACTGACTGTTGTGGTTGTTGACGCTTCTTCGGTTGTTAGCACCGTAGGTGCTGTTGTGACAGGTGTGCTTTCTGTGGTGCTAGGCGTCCCGCTCGCTGTTGCTGTTGTCAATGTACTGACTGTTGTAGTTGTTGACGCTTCTTCGGTTGTTAGCACCGTAGATGCAGTTGTGGCAGGTGTGCTTTCGGTAGTGCTAGGCGTCTCGCTCGCTGTTGCGGTTGTCAATGTACTGACTGTTGTGGTTGTTGACGCTTCTTCGGTTGTTAGCACCGTAGGTGCTGTTGTGACAGGTGTGCTTTCTGTGGTGCTAGGCGTCCCGCTCGCTGTTGCTGTTGTCAATGTACTGACTGTTGTTGTGGTTGCTGACGCTTCTTCTGTTGCGAGCACTGTAGATGCAGTTGTAGCAGGTGTGCTTTCGATGGTGCTAGGCGTCTCGCTCGCTGTTGCTGTTGTCAATGTACTGACTGTTGTGGTTGTTGACGCTTCTTCGGTTATTAGCACCGTAGATACAGTTGTGACAGGTGTGCTTTCGGTGGTGCTAGGCGTCTCGCTCGCTGTTGCTGTTGTCAATGTACTGACTGTTGTTGTGGTTGTTGACGCTTCTTCTGTTGTGAGCACCGTAGATGCAGTTGTGGCAGGTGTGCTTTCGGTGGTGCTAGGCGTCTCGCTCGCTGTTGCTGTTGTCAATGTACTGACTGTTGTAGTTGTTGACGCTTCTTCGGTTGTTAGCACCGTAGATGCAGTTGTGGCAGGTGTGCTTTCGGTAGTGCTAGGCGTCTCGCTCGCTGTTGCGGTTGTCAATGTACTGACTGTTGTGGTTGTTGACGCTTCTTCGGTTGTTAGCACCGTAGGTGCTGTTGTGACAGGTGTACTTTCTGTGGTGCTCAGCGTCTCGCTCGCTGTAGTTGTTGTCAATGTACTGACCGTAGTTGTGATTGTTGGCGCTTCTTCGGTTGTCAGCACCGTAGATGCTGTTGTGGCAAGTGTGCTTTCTGTGGTGCTGGGCGTCTCACTCGCTGTTGCTGTTGTCAATGTACTGACTGTTGTGGTTGTTGACGCTTCTTCGGTTGTCAGCACCGTAGGTGCTGTTGTGGCAGGTGTGCTTTCGGTGGTGCTAGGCGTCTCACTCGGTGTTGCTGTTGTCAATGTACTGACGGTAATTGCGGTTGTTGATGCTTCTTCGGTTGTCAGCACCGTAGATGCTGTTGTGACAGGTGTGCTTTCTGTGGTGCTAGGCGTCTCGCTCGCTGTTGCTGTTGTCAGTGTACTGACCGTAGTTGTGATTGTTGGCGCTTCTTCGGTTGTCAGCACTGTAGATGCTGTTGTGGCAAGTGTGCTTTCTGTGGTGCTAGGCGTCTCACTCGCTGTTGCTGTTGTCAATGTACTGACTGTTGTGGTTGTTGACACTTCTTCGGTTGTCAGCGCCGTAGATGCTGTTGTGGCAGGTGGGCTTTCGGTGGTGCTAGGCGTCTCGCTCGCTGTTGCTGTTGTCAATGTACTCACTGTTGTTGTGGTTGTTGACGCTTCTTCGGTTGTCAGCACCGTAGATGCTGTTGTGGTCGGTGTGCTTTCTGTGGTGCTAGGCGTGTCGCTCGCTGTTGTTAATGTACTGACTGCTGTAGTGGTTGTTGACGCTTCTTCGGTTGTCAGCACCGTAGATGCAGTTGTGGCAGGTCTGCTTTCGGTGGTGCTAGGCGTCTCGCTCGCTGTTGCGGTTGTCATTGTACTGACGGTAATTGCAGTTGTTGACGCTTCTTCGGTTGTCAACGCTGTAGATGTTGAGGCTGGTGTGCTTCCTGGGGTGCTCGGCGTCTCGCTTGCCGTTTCTGTTGTCATTGTACTGAAGGTGGTCGTGGTTGTTGACGCTTCGTCGGTTGTCTTCAGCACTGTAGATGCTGTGATTTCTGT
The DNA here is from genome assembly GCF_013339695.2 of Rhipicephalus sanguineus. Classification (NCBI taxonomy): domain Eukaryota; kingdom Metazoa; phylum Arthropoda; class Arachnida; order Ixodida; family Ixodidae; genus Rhipicephalus; species Rhipicephalus sanguineus. The sequence goes on along the minus strand of NC_051176.1, from coordinate 210,729,787 downwards.
AGTACTCGGCCTCTCGCTCGCTGCTGTTGTTGACACTGTGGTGAGTGTAGTTGCGGATGTAAGAACTGTTGATGGTATGGTAGCAGGTGTGCTGTTGATATTTTCTATCGTTGTGATTTCCGTAGTCACAACACTTGAAGGCATTGCAGTTATTGTTACAACTTCAGGCGTTGACGTGGCTATGGTGCTAGGGTTCTGAGTGGTCGTTTGTGGAGTTATGGTGGTATAGGTGACAAGTGAGGTTGGCTCGGTGGTTGTACTGAACGGAGGCATGGGCGTGTTCTCTGCAGTGCTGTACGTCTCGCTCACTGAGGTAGTAAGCCGAGTGACAGCGCTAACTGTGGATGTTTGTGTCGCTTCTTTGGTCACCACCGCAGGGGATGTCGCAGCAGGAGTGGTGTTGGTAATTTCATTTATTGTACCACCTCTTGTTGGGATTAAAATAGTTGAAGGCTTTGTACTTTCTGTACTTGTGGGTGTTTCAGTAGTTGTCGTAGGTGGCAGCGATGAGCGTTTCAATGTGGTAGCGCTTGTGTACCGTGTTGGTTTGATTGTGCGTACGTCTGTCGGTGGAATGCTAGACGAATGTGACGGCGTCGTAGCAGGCCATGTTACTTGTTTGGTTACAGTCGTCACAGGCCACGTAGGTGGAGATGTCAGCATGGTTTCCTGTTCTGTAGAGAAAACTGGGGGCACAAGCTCCGAAACGGTTGTTGCAGGCAACGTTGGTTGACTGGGAACGCCTGTAATATCATGAGGCGTTGTCGTAGGCAATTCGCCAGCACCTAGAATGCAATACGTATTTAGAGCAGTTTGTGAAATGATAGATTTCATTCATCTTAGGACAAAACTGTGTTTATATTTACCTGTGTAAGTTACTCCCTTCACAGCAACGAATACTCGCTGAAAGGCCACCATTGTTTCGAAAGCAAGCTGCAAATAAAGAAAAAAAGTCAATCTCGCCTGAAAGTCGCGCGAAACACTGATAGCGATAGCAATGCATTTGACAGCTAGAAAAAAGGGTTGTAGTTTTGTCACGAGCGCGCAGAGACAAACAAGAACACATCTCACTAAATGACCCCGAACACTTTCACAACGCTGGCTAATAATAGAGCAAACAGAAGTGAGCAAACGCATTGACTTTCCTGCGCTTCTCTGACATGACAAGAGCTGCAAGATTATGCGCGCGGAGGTCCGGGGATGCCGACGGAGACAGCAGCTAGATGCTACCAGCACCCTGCTCGCTCAACCTTCCAAATAAGCGCGCAGATTCATTGCAAGATGGGACGTGCGCGTCGCGTCGTTTCTCCCGACTTGTGCCATCGCGAAGGGCACCGTCTCTTATGACTTTCAGCAACCCAACTGGGCTAACCCCTCTCTGCCGCGCTTGCTTAGCTGGGCGCACTCGGCGTTTGTCCCCTTCCCTCCGCAGCGCTATGACGGCGTGCTCTCGCGCATGCTTTATGTCGATTCCACAGTCACGGCCGCTGGATGAAAACGCGCACCGCACGCGAGGCGCTATAGGATCTCATCGCATTTGCACGACGAACACAGCCGAACTCATTGTGCATTGTGGGCGGCATGCAAATAAATCAGTCATTGTTGTGATGAAAATTTTCAAGTTATTTTTGACATGGTTCATTCTACATGTTACTACAGTTACATGTCCAGAACAGGTCTGCGGGCAGGGTGCCGTACGCTTCGCTCATACGTGGACGACCGTGTGCCAACCACCTACGTGCACATTCAGGAATAGGATATAGGGGGGGTCGAAGGCAGCCCTGCTTACCCCGCTAGAGCAAAGGACGTCGTTCTCATTTTCTAACGTCGGATCAGGTCGGCATGCTCTAAGGGGAACTTAAGTGCGTTTGTAGACCCGCTGCTCATCCAACGCGTTATACAACGCCGTTTCTGCGTTGTATGTACGCGTGTGCCGTGCGTGCTTGCGGGTGTGTGCATGCATGCGTGAGTGGAGGAGGGGGGTTCATTTCCGGACTCTAGAGATATATAGAGCATGCGTGGAAGGCCACAAAAGGACGTTTAAATATGTGTGATCGGGCGTATGGCCCCCTATACTGATGCGAATGCAGTACTGGAGGGTGCTTCGGTGCAGCGCTGCAACCCTTCTGCGATCGCCTTCGGTGAGGATCGTACATTCAGGGCGGATCACCCGTCTTTCTGACCCTGAAAGGGCTTCCGTTGGAGTGCGGGATGGCGACGACGGCAGCCGTCCACTTGGCCGGGAACGCGTTCCTCCAGGTGGCCCAGGCTTCCCACAGATGCGGGGTCAGCCCGGCGGGGCGCATCAGCAGCCTCAGGTAGACTCGGTTGTCGCCGAACAGCTTGTAGGCGAAGCGCAACGCCCGGCCGCCTCCGGAAAGCGACGGCGGCATAGTGGGGCTCCACATCCGCGCCACCGAACCACAGCTGGATGCGTGGCACTGCTCGGCGCGCACGAAAGCGCCAGCGTCGTCTGCGCGGCGGGCACGTGAGACGTGCACTTGTTGACGTGCTCCTCGGAGGCGCGCGCGCGCGCGCGCACGCACGCACGCACGCACGCACGCACGCACGCACGTACGTACGTACGTACGCACGCACACACACACACACACACACACACACACACACACACACACACACACACACACACACACACACACACACACACACACACACACACCAGGGGCGTAGCCAGGGGGGGTTGGGAGGGTTCAACCCCCCCCCCCCCCCGAAGTTTTTCAGTTTTGCTTCCGTATATATACACGCGCACATACAAACGCACGCACGAACATACATAAAGTATGGTAGAACCCCCCCGAAAAAAATTTCTGGCTACGCCCCTGCACACACACACACACACACACACACACACACACACACACACACACACACACACACACACACACACACACACACACACACGATCACGTGGTTGAGTCCTCTGTTCAAAACTAGGGGAGCGTGCTGATAATGAAAGTTTTAGCAACACTAGGGAAGCCTCAGTGGTGCTACGGTTCGAAGTTCACCTACGATACATAACCGATACACCAAAAACAATACAAAAAAAAAAGAGAGAGACTGAATCGTTGCGGATGTCCCTGTGGTCGACGATGTCTATACCTGCGTAGCGAATCCATTTTCGAACACATCAGAAAGCGTTCGCGCCACAGTATTTTCTGTTGTGTCGAATGCTCATATGAATGCTACCTTAAAGCCCATGAATTCGAAGAAATAAGCGGTTTCGGTACAGATATACCGCGTTGGTGACGAAAAAAAGAAGTCTGTGCCACAGAAAAAATCGACAAGTAAACTCCGCCTTGTCCTGTCCAGGCTTTACTGTGTGGCTTTCTCGATTGTTAGGAGTGGACCCGTACACCAAGCTTAAATTAAAACAGGTCAACTGAATTAGCCCTAATGACCCAAAAGGAGTTTATATTACAAACATTTGAGGAAAAGAAAATGGTGCTTGGAATTTTTCTCGATTTTTCCAAGGCATTTGACCTTATCAGTCATGATGTTTTGCTTTAAAAACTTGATCGCTACGGTATTCGTGGCGTAGCTCATTCTCTTATTACGTCCTACCTTCAACACAGATCCCAGTTTGTAGCTATAGCCGGGGAACATTCGGAGTTAAAATCTGTAATAACAGGCGTCCTACAGGGGAGCATATTGGGTCCGTATCTCTTCATATTCTACCAGGGGCGTAGCCAGAAATTTTTTCGGGGGGGGGGGGGGTTCAACCATACTTTATGTATGTTCGTGCGTGCGTTTGTATGTGTACATGCCTATATACGCAAGCACAACTGAAAATTTTCGGGGGGGGTTTGAACCCCCCCAACCCCCCCCCTTGGCTACGCCCCTGTATTCTACATCAGTGACATAGTCAATGTTGATCCGTCTGCGAGTGCGTGATTTACGCAGACGATACAAGCCTGTTTTTTGATGGTGACTAGAAACGTCAAATCGAGCCAATAAGACGCTTGCAAGTATACACAAGTGCGCGACAAGTAATTATCTTAAGACTAATGTAGAAAAAACAAAGGCAGTGATGTTTCATTCACTAACAAACAATTTCAGCTGACCCCCATTAAATTAAACAATACTGAAAGAGAAATACTACCGTCTTTCAAATCGCTTGGCGTATATTTTTCTGAAACTATGTCGTGGGATTGCCAAGTGAATCACTTAGTAAATTATCTAGAGCAATAGGTACTATGCGTCGCCATTGTAACTATCTTCCTACATCCATTAATATGATTTTATATAATTCATTGCTTCTTTCTCTATAGTTCAATACGGAATTCTAGTCTCGGGGACGACTTCAGCTGAATACATTCACAAGCGGATGGTATTACAAAAAAGAGCAATACACCTTGTCTCCAGGGTGCCATATCTTTGGCATACTGCTCCTTTGTTTACAAAGCTTAGAACTATAAGAATTGAATCTTTGCACACATATAGGCTTTGTCGCATGTATAGAATGGGAAAAATTAAGAATGATAACTCTTTAACACAACAGGCATCCTTACAGCAACATAATTCTTTTTATAACTTTCGTCATTCAGAACCTTTGATTGTTAACAAAAACAGAACTAAATACGGTGACCAAATGCTACACTTCGTTTACCTACTGTTCTAAATCAATTATACAAAGTCTTAATGTATCTACTATGTCGCTAAAAAGGCTACGCGACGTATTTAAGTGATTGCTTGTGCTGCCATGGGTTCATTTCATGGATGTTTTTCTCTGTCTTCGTCACTTCGCCTATTTTCTCCCCCCCCCCCTTTTTTTTCAAATGTTTCCACAATAGCCTTGTTTATTTATTCTGACCGTGGATGTTTACTGTTTTTATACTGTTTCAGTTAGTTTATGCATACCATGTGTTTCTGTTTGACCGCTGTGAAGCTGCCCAGTGTATGAGGTGGCCAGGTTCCTCTTCAAGCTGCACAATGCAGTTTTTTTGCCTGGTCATCCTCGCAACCTTGTTGTTGTCAATAAATTCAAACTCAAGTTCAGGGGCGTTTGTAATATGCCTTGCTTAATAAATGATTAATTATACGGAATACGTTTTTGATAAACGCCTTGTAAGCACAGTTCTGCTTCTTCAGACGAGTCATATGCATTGTGCGAAAAATCGTAGCGTCAGAGTATACGTATAACTGAAAAGATGCGCTAATTAACCTTTTAAAATAACTTTTATATATTTTGATGCTAAGAAATTGAACCGTTCTAAAGTTACGCCTACACAGCACAAATTATAAGACGAGCATCAATACTAAATTCTGCGCCTGCGAAATATGCCAGAAGTACATTTTCTAGAAGCACTCTTGTAGTTTACCATCTGTAAGAGTTTAAAACGATAATAAAAGCAATGGCAATGCATAAAGTTTAGCACACTTTCGGAATTGATATCTCGAAATAGATCCCATGCAGACTCAGAAGAATCCATCGTGACCTGGTATCGCAATTTTGCAATTTCAACTAGTATTCACTGGTTGAAAATATGTTACTGCATAATTTCAATGAGCTGAATGGTTATTTGAGATTGTGATGTGAAACGTTTATTATCCGCGTCTTCGTGCAATCGACTTGAACTGATTACAGTGCGTTTTGCTTCACAAGCGCTCTTGAAAAAACCCGTTGAAAACTACAAACATGCGAGACACACAGGTGGTATACCACTCGCAGCGAAATTGAAATGTCGCGCAATAACACGCGCGGAAATGTGGAACCTCTTGTTGAGAAACCGTGCGGTCTTTGCAGTGCAGATGACGATGCCGGACGTTTTGTAGCACATCAATATGCGGAGCGTGAAAAAGCAGCTCGCCAAGACGGGACAACGAAGAGAAGCACACATACACAGCGCTGCGCTCAGTATGTACCAACTGGCCCGCCTACAATCAGTGTTGCAATCAATATGTGACTTCTTCCTCTACGCAAACGAAAAAGAAAACGGCGATCTCGGTTGCTACGTCCGCGCAGAGGCCATGCGTTATATATTGCGAATTGTATACGGTGTGTAAAGTGTTCTGTGTTTTCAGTTTTCTCAGAATTCGTCATATTGCAGTTAATACTATCTTTGTTTGGAAGCCACCTATATATAAAACCCCCAAGGAGGGCACGGCGCCCGCGCAGCGTTTGAGTGCCGGCAGCTATGGGGAGCACGCCGCGGTATCCCTCATGTTACGTCAGCCACGCGCTTCCAGTAGATGGTAACTTCTGATATCATCGCCGCGAATTGGCTGGATTATCGTGCTTGACCTCACTCGGGAGTTTCGCTGATTATTGCAGGAAAGTATGTGCGTCGAATAGGCACAGACTCTCTCAGAACACGTGCTTCTGGAGATCAATCAATCAATCAATCAATCAATCAATCAATCAATCAATCAATCAATCAATCAATCAATCAATCAATCAATCAATCAATCAATCAATCAATCAATCAATCAATCGTTTATGATAGTGCGCAAAAGAGCCCAGAAGCTTTTGCACCGTTGCACTATAGAACTAGAACGCATTATATAAGAAATGTTCAAATACAAAAACGGAGTGAATGCTTTAAAAGAAAGTTGGTGACAGAGCAATAAAATTGGACAAGCAAAAGAAGAAGTTAGGATTGTGGCGTTCACAACACGCGGCGCAAGTCCGCCTACCTAAATTCTTATTTACGCCGCGTAAATCCAACAATGAAATTGGTGGCTGAAGCATTCGAAAAAAAATTGTGTTCTCGCAGTAATTTTGTCTCACTATTTTTCTAACTGACAAACGGCGTGCAAAAACTGGCAACATGGAGTCCATCTACGGGGTAATACCAAGAAACGAGAGAAGGCGTGAGCTGCATGTCGCGACATCATAGTTTTCACAGAAGCAGTGTCCAATGTGCAATTACTGATTTTCGCGCGATATAGTGTACAGGCCCGACGGAAAGATGCATACAAATTGCGGCGGAAACGCACAACTTTTGAGCGGTTAAAACTTCTACTTGAATACGTCGCGTTGCTATCCCTTCATTCGAAAATACGTCCTGTGTGAAAGGACATGCAGTGCAGTAAAGCAAGAAACATAAGTATCTCAAGGAGCAGTGTTTTCGCGAGGATGCGCGGATATACGTAGATGCACATGTGCTTTGGTGCAGCAGTCAGAGGTGGCTCACCTACCTCTCTGTTGTCGCCAGCCAAGCGTGGTGTTCTCGTCGCTCGTCCAGCCGCACGTGTATGGCTCCAGTTGGCAACCATCTCCTGCACCCGTCGTTGTGTGGGTCGTACAAATCTCTATGCATACGTTTCTTACGCCCCAGTCAGATGGTCAAAATTACGGTGAAACTTCGAGAGGGTGTATTACGCCTCAGTGAGTGTCACTTTGGTGGTGATGCTAGAGAAAGCTTGCGAGAACGGCGGCGGCGTTGTGCGTTCTGGGTAGTCCGCCATATTGTTGTCAACGTGTCATAGACATCCTGAGGCACAGTTGCGCTTAAAGCGTTATCGTTGCTTAGAGGTGGGATTGAGTGTGAATATTGAGCGATTGTTATCTCCGCGTATCACCGTGCACTATATATGTTATGGGCATCCTAAGACGGCGCCACGACGCTATGCCAGAAAGACCATGAAGCAGTACGAGGAAGGAAGGAAACAGAAAAAGGAGAAGGCAGGGAGGTTAACCAGAAACACTTCCGGTTGGCTACCCTACACTGCGGGGTCGGGGAAGGGGAATAGAAAGACGAGAAATAGAATGGAGGAAAGAGAAAAAAAAAAGAGAGAGAAGAGATGCAGTGCATTCACTACAGCGTGCGGGATTGCACCACAAGTCAGAGGCGTTCGCATAAGCCCGTCGTTCTCAAAAAACACAAGAGTGCTTTCACTGCCTTGTGGGCCGCCGAGAGATGTGGACGGTGCTGTAGTAGCACCTGCACGGAAATTGGCCGATCATCCAGTCGCCGCAGTGCGTTGGACAGTACTTGTCTCTCCGAGGAAAAACGAGGGCAGTGGCACAGCAGGTGTTCGATGTCTTCTTCGGTGCCGCAAACATCACAAGCCGCGTTGTCCGTCATTCCGATTAACGTTGTATATGCCTTCGTAAAAGCAACTCCCAACCAAAGGCGATAGAGAAGCGAAGCTTCGCGTCGATGAAGGCCGGATGGAGGTTGGAGTTGCAGTGAAGGGTTCAGTTGATGTAGTCTGGTATGTCTGATGCTTGGTGCGTTCCACTCCGTAAGTGTGAGACTGCGGGCCAGTTGTCGAATCTGCCTTGCAGCGTCTGTCCTTGAAAGCGGAATTGGGACAATGTTTGCTTCCTGGTGTGATGCGCGAGCAGCGTGATCGGCGGAATCATTTCCACTAATTCCACAGTGGCCAGGTAACCACTGGAAGTCAATATCGTGGCCTTTTTGAATGACGTGGTGGTGAAGTGTTACGGTTTCGTACGTCAACTGTTCGTGGCATCCTCGTCGGAGAACTGACCGCAGGCACTGTAACGCCGGTTTTGAATCAGAAAACACAGCCCATTTACTTGGTCTTTCAGTATCAATAAATTCTAGTGCGCTGCGCAGAGCCGCGAGTTCTGCCGCCGTAGACGTCGTCGCATATGAAGTTTTAAGACGCAGAGTTAGCCCTTGTGAGGGTATAACCACCGCACCACCAGAACTGGACGACGTAGTCGAGCCATCCGTATAGATGTGGACGTGGTTACCGTAGTTTTCGTAGAGTAGGAGTAGGCTCAATTGTTTCAGTGCATGTGTCGGTAGGTCTGACTTCTTCCGCACTCCCGGAACCGTTAGGTGAACTCGTGGGCGGCTCAAGCACCACGGAGGGAACACTGGCTTTGACGCAGGTGCGTACCCCGCAGTAAATGACGACCGATGTTTGCCGACAGTGGCACTATATGTCGTGCGGGGCCTTTCAGCAGCGAGGCTCGCCAGATGGTGGGAAGGGGTCCTGGCATAATGCCTGAGGTACGTACGTATTGTCTCGGTGATAATGTGTGTCGTGATTGAGTAGTCTTGCGCGATGGCAATGGTTTCAGCCGTTGACGCGCTGCGGGGTAACCGAAGGCATATCTTAAGAGCTTGGGCTTGAATGCTCTGAATCGCGCGCAGGTTAGTCTTGCCGGTGTTCGATATTGCAGGCAAACTGTACCGTAGGAATCCAATAAACAGAACCCTGTACAGTTGTAACATAGATGGTATCGGCACTCCCCATTTTTTTCCTGCAAGGAATCTGAACATGTGACATATAGCAGTCAGCCGCTTCTTCAAGTAGTTCACGTGTGGAGTCCAAGACAGGTTTCTGTCAATTATGACTCCCAAGAACCTGTGGCTTCTGCTGAATGATATCAGGTCTCCGTTAATTGATATACCATAGGCAGACATTGGCTTCCTCGTGAATGCTACCACTGCACATTTCCCGCAGGACACTTCCAGGCCTTGTTTACGAAGGTAGCAGGACGTCATTGTGGCTGCCTTCTGAAGGCGTGCGCGAAGCTGAAGCCGTGTCACGCCTGAAGTCCAAATGCAGATGTCGTCAGCGTAGATAGAAAGCTTTAAGGTGCTTGGTAGGCTTTCGACCAGTCCAATGAGGGTTAGATTGAAAAGCGTAGGGCTTAGAACTCCTCCTTGAGGGACTCCTCGGCTACTGTAATACTCAGTTGTCGGGCCATTCCCTGTGGTGACGTAGAACGACCTTCTCTGCAAGTAGCTGCACACCCACATATATACCTTGCCACCAAGACCTACTGTTTCTAATGCACTCAGGATGGCTTCATGGGAGACATTATCATAAGCCCCCTTGACGTCTAGAAACAGAGCAGCACACAGTCTCTTACAGGTCTTCTGGTGTTCGACATATGTCACCAGATCAACAACGTTGTCTGTTGCCGATCGGCCGCGACTGAATCTGGCCATGGCATCTGGATAGACTTCATAGTGCTCCAAATACCATTCCAGTCGTGTTAGAATCATCCTTTCCATTGTTTTTCCCACGCAACTGGCAAGCGCGATAGGACGGTATGAGGAAATGTCCAGCGGCGACTTGCCGGCTTTGAGAAGCGGAATGAGGCGACTTGACTTCCATGCTTGGGGAACTGTACCAGTCTGCCAGGAGTCGTTGTATAGGTGCAAGAGTGCCTTCCGAGCTTCGTCTCCAAGGTTACAAAGAGCACGATATGTAATGCCGTCAGGTCCTGGCGCCGAAGAACGTCTGCACAATGCCAGTGCAGCTTCTAGCTCATCCATAGAAAACGGGCACTCCATGCGGTGATCACGTGAGAGAAATGGGTGGTCGAGCTCCACCGTCCTTGTATCTGTGAAATTTGAGTCGCCGGCAATCCTTCTACAGAAGGATTCTGCGACGTCAATCTCGTTACACTGCAAGTGAAGTGCCAGAGATTTAAACGGGTGTCGCTGACCAAAGGTTGTGCGAAGACCACGGACAGTTCTCCATATACGCGATAAAGGCTTTCGCGGATCCAACGACTCGCAGAAGGATGCCCATCGTCGCGAAGCCAGTTTATCCATGTGACGCTGTATTTTCTTCTGAGCGCGTCGAGCCAGTCTCAAATCATCCTTGCACTTTGTGCGTCTATATCTTCGTTCTGCGCGACGGCGCATTGCACGAAGCTTGTCAAGTTCGATGTCGAAATCGGTGCGTGTGTAACTCGTCAAAAGCGAATGCATGGTGTTCTGCAGGGCATCCTTTATCGCGGCCTCTAGGTTATAGGATGAGCCGTCGCTACAACAGTCTTCCATTATCGTCTTGAATTTCGGCCAATCGGTGCATTGGAGGGCTCTGGAGGACTTAGAGCTGGTCAAACCTTCTATCCTCAGATAAGTTGGAATGTGGTCACTACCCCGCGTTTCCAAATCTGAAAACCAGTGCACTTTTCTCGTGAACGAGCGTGAAACAAGAGTGAGGTCCAGGCAGCTGCTGTAGGCTGATCCACGTAGATATGTAGGGCTTCCATCATTAGAAACACTGAGTTCGTGCTCCGAGGCAAATGACACCAACTTTCTTCCTCTAGAGTTGACCTTTGAGCTTCCCCATAGAATATGGTGGGCATTAAAATCACCAGTGATCACCCACGGGTGTGGAGTCGATGTCAAAATATCGCGTAAGCGCTCGCAATCTAGGCGGCTTGATGGGGATACATAAGCTCCTTACTGTGAAGAAGAATAAGGTCACTTTCACAAGCAGTACGAGGTAAACAACCAAACCATGCGGACTGGATCAGTTCACTATTTGGGGCTTGTGGTTTCGCATCACCATGTCTGACTTTCGCTAATTTCTCTTTTTGAGAACCAACCTTGTTACCCGGAAGCAGTGAAAGTCTCAATGCTCTCGAAGGTCATAACTTTGTTGCAAGTAGCTGGATACGTGAGACGTAGCCTCTATGCATATATCTCCTATTTCTCTAAGTACAAAGCAAATCTTGTGTTTAGAAGGCTCTTCTTAGGCCTTTCTTGAGGTTAGACAAGTTTTTAACCATGATTGAAAAAGGTGCCTTCATTATCTATATTAATATATAAATGTGGGGTCTCGCGCATGCGCGGCAGGCTGTACTTGTTTCTATATATTACCTCGGAGCAATTATGAAAAACGTTTTTAGTTAGTCAGAGCTCGCGGTGTCGTTCTCACTCTGTCCGTGTCGTACGCGCTTTCATTCACTTCTTACATGAGACGTTGGTTAAAGAAGTCGCTTCCGACACCGTGATCGTAATCATATAGGTAAAAATATGCGGTTTAACTACTCGTTGAAGCTAATTTTGCTTTTTGTGGGGATATACCAGATGTGTGGAAACATGCATGGGTGATTATGATTCCCAAGCAGAACAAACCACCAGGACTTCGGAACATGCGTTCGATGTTTCTCACCTCATGCATAGGAAAGCTCCACGACTATATGGTTCTGTACCTCCTCACGAGCTACTTAGATGGTCACCGACACATCTTCAGTACACTTCGCGGCCTCTGAAGCATCTTTCACCAGTCAGGATATCCTCCTCTAACTAAAAAAAAAAGAGCCTCATTGTCCACCGTAAAGCATACAGCAAGAGGGTTCTTGAAAAGCGCAAACGACGAAGACGAAAGAAACGCATGCAATAGGACTGGCCAGTTATGGCCGATCCCCCGTGGTGGGTAGAGCCATTCCTCTAGGAACCAATGACTTGCCAGTCCTTTTGCATGTGTTTTCTTTCGTCTTCGTCGTTTGTGCTTATGAAGTTCGACCAACTCGCCCGAATCAAGGTATTGTTGATACGGCAAGAGCTTCACCCTTACAACGGACGTCAAGGGGGCATTGACACACGCCGGAATCATTGGGAGCCTATACAGAATGCAAACTGTGGGGAACGAACATACAGCTGCATGAAAGCATTCTTGATGAACCGAGCTTCCACCATCAACATACAGGAAATCTGAAGACGAACATATTCCAGGTGGCGTAAAAGGGCACCCCGCATGAAGTGGCTATATCGCCCTTCCTGCAGCTTAATATTGGTATGCTGAAACTCCCGAAGGCTATATAGACAAGATGCCGACGATATAACAACGTGAATTCCTACATGCCGACGATATAACAACGTGAATTCTAGGCGGTGCCCCAGGGCAGCAACACGACGGCCTCCAAAAAGCAGTTTGCAGCACCAACGCCTACCTAAAAACCGGCAGATTCCACGCACTGTAGGAATCGATGTAATGCGAAGCAGCCAGCAAAGAGCTGCGTACATCGCCTGTTTGTCTTTGAGGCAAATGAAGTCATTCATGTCATGCCATCCAGGCACTACATATCGCATGTTCGACATGCATGCATACGTGCATATGCAATATGGTATATATACCATGCTAATGAAACGGATATTCTGGTACACACAATACATGACCCGTCATTTATGTTCGTCACGTATTCATGTCATGCCATACCAATTTTGGTATATACCCAGTTAACAGGACCGCCGGAAGCGCACCAAGACAGTGTCATAAAAATCATGCTGTTCATGAAATGCATGTCTTTATTGTCATGTTTACACCTGTCATTTATGTTCGACGTACAGTCACGTCACGCGATACCAGTTTGGTGCATATCACGCTAGCGAACCGGCCGCGAGCGCACCATGAGCGTGGCATGTAAGTCACGCCGTACATAACGTGCATTTCATGATTTTCATGTTGCCACCTGTCATTTATGTTCGTCTTAGAGTCACGTCGCGCAATACCAATTTTGGTGTAGATCAATCTAGTGAACCGGCCGCGAGCGCACGACGAGCGTTGTATGTAAATCATACCCTGCATGACATGCATATCATGTTGCCACCTGCCATTTATGTTCGTCACACAGTCACGTCGCGCAAAACCCAATTTGGTGCATGTCAAGCTAGCGAAACGGCCGCGAGCGTACCATGAGCATGACACGTAAATCATGCCGTACATGACATGCATTTCATGAGTTTCAAGTGACTACCTGTCATTATGTTCGTCATATAGTCACGTCACGCAATACCGGTTTTGGTGTATATCAAGCTAGAGAACCGGCTGCGAGCGCACCACGAGCGTGCCATGTAAATCATGCCCTACATGAAGTGCGTCGTGATTCCCATGTTACCACCTGTCAATTATGTTCGTCATAAAGTCACGTAGCGCAATGTCACAGTAGCGTCAAACACATGTCAAACTAGCGAAATGGCCGCGAGCGCACCATGAGCGTGGCATGCCGTACACGACATGCATGTCATGATTTTCATGTTACAGCCTGTCATTTATGTTAGTCATACAGAAATGTTTCGACGTAGCAGTTTTGGTATTCGCAATGCCCACGAACTATAGGTGGCGCGCCGTGCTTTTCAAGATGGCGCCAGGAGGAGGGTCAACCCGTTTGTTAGCATAGGAACAGATAGGACGTGCGGACGTACGACCCGTGCTGCTTTCACCGGATGAAGTCATGAGCCGCGCTGAAATGGATATCAGACTAAAATGCTTTCCCAAACCATGGAAAGTGCTAAGTACTCGCCACCTAATTATTTGCTGCGGCGTGAAAGGTTATATTTCAGCTCCGTTAGCGTGCATAACGATGCTTTGCGAAATCCTGTGCGTGCTACATAAAACTGCATGAACTAGAACTGACGTATGAGCTGAACGGCACTCCGAGGTAGTACGTGCTGAGCTTGCCTGACGGATTTGCCGCAGTAGTAGGCCGCCAGCGAGTAGCGCCATCGCTGCTGCACGGGACCGCACGTTTAACGTGGTGATGGTTTGCAAACATCATACGCCGTCGTCATTACTTGCGCAGTCGGGAACGCGGAGTTACGTCTTCAACGGAACACAAGCATTTCACATCCCATTCAGTAGCGCTTGTGTCACCGCCATGCTGAGACTCTAGCCGTGTGCATGCAATTCACTTCACTCGCATGTTGCAGGTTCGATCAGCACGATCGAAACATGAATATCGAAAAGAATGCACAGGTACGCTTTCGCAACGGCGAAGAAGTTAGCCGAGAGGCGTGCATTGCGGCCGTGACTGCACGTTCTATCGTTATAACCATTTCGCTTCGCTGGTCGAGCTCGAGCGTGTTGGCGGCATGCGGCGCTCCATAATATCCACAATAATTGATACATGCAATGCACAAGAGGAACTATGCTTTTATTTTGATCTCGCTCTAGGACATTATACATTAAATACAATCAAAGTGACTTACGAGCGTGAAAGAACATTAACGCACGAGGGGACGTGAAGTGCAACTCGCTCCTCGTGAGTTAGCAGCTGATCGTTCATCGTCGCTGTCACTCTCGGTGCTTGCACAGTCTTCAACGTCCAGTGAAAAATCCTAGTCCTCAAGATGGTTTCTTTCAACATCACTGCTGAAAGCAATCTGAAGAATTTCCTCCGCCGAACGACTTCGACCGCTCCGCGTCACCACGTTTACAATTAGAGAGGCGTCTGGGCGCGAAGAACACTCTGCTCTCAGATCGGTCAACAAGCAAATCGCTTGCAGTGTGCTGCCACCTACCAACAAACGTACAAAAACAAGCGACGCAGCGCTGGTTATGAAATATGAAACCAACACACTGGCGAAGGACGGCGTGGAAAGCGTTCGCTCCACGAAAGGCGTCGAGCAGACGCGTTCTCGAATGATCGAAACGTAGCTCGCACGATTCGTAACAGCGCTTTGCTGACAAAGGATAGAGGTATCACCAGCTTGAGATCGCTCAGTTATACAAAAGCACATCGCGTGCCCGCGGGACCTCCCGCGTGCAGTGTTATGGGATTCATGCACTACAAGAAACACTGACCAATGCTATATGAAACAGGGTGAGCTTCAACTGATTATGTCAGACGATAACATTTAACTAACCTACGTGGCTACAGAAAGCCTCGCGAAGCTGATAGTATGTGTACGCTGTGAGCTATAGTACTGAAAGTGCGAGTTGCCACGTATTTTCACGAAAACTTCACGTCTCGCAAGAACGAATCAGATTTCCTGTGTCACGGAGGGCCCGGTTTGTTCACTGATGCAGGGAACATGCAAAGTCGTAGTGTTCTTTTCTTGCCAGCGCGTTAACACTGAGGCTATAGCACAGCTGAACAAGGGAGCGACTGCGTAGTGCTGCCATTTTGTCGTCTACTAACCCTCCTCGAGAGGACGCTCCTGAATTCCGCTTGGCGGCGCGACAGTCTATGGGCATTGCGAATATACCCATTTAATTAAACAGCCGCGAGTGCCCCGAGACCATGTGATGTAAATCATACTGTACATGACATGCGTATCATGATTTGCACGTTAGGACCTGTCACTTATGTTCGTCATACACTCTTGTCACGCCATACCAATTTTGCTACATATCAAGTTAACAAAACGGCCACAAGAGCACCAAGACCGTGACATGTAAATCATGCCGTTCACGACATGCATGTCATGGTTTTCATGTTATGATCTGTCATTTATGTTCATCATACATTCAGATTATGACAAACCAATTTTGGTATAAATCCCATTAAAGAAACGGCCAGGAGAGCACAAAGTCGTAGGCGGCTAGACAGACAGACAGACAGACAGACAGACAGACAGACAGACAGACAGACAGACAGACAGACAGACAGACAGACAGACAGACAGACAGATAGATAGATAGATAGATAGATAGATAGATAGATAGATAGATAGATAGATAGATAGATAGATAGATAGATAGATAGATAGATAGATAGATAGATAGATAGATAGATAGATAGATAGATAGATAGATAGATAGATAGATAGATACGCTCAAAGTCGCATAAGGTTGCTGAGAAATGCTTCGCATTTAATAACTGCATACGCAATTGCGCACCGGAGAAATCTTGACTCCTGGGACTCAAATACGGAGCTCGAGCAAGACCCCAAAAAGGTGATATTACAGGTCCGGAATTCTCTCTTGACGGAGCTGCTGTTTCTGACATCGACTCCATCCGTATCTTTGGTCGAAACGTACTAAAAGATGGCTTAGGGTCTCAACGCTCCGAAAGCTTTAGGCTTCGGTGTCTCGTGTGGTACACTTGGTACGACGCAAAACTAGTACACGGAATAAAAGAACAAGATACCGCCCATATCGTCTAGACCTTTATCATAAGTGGCATAACATAGGGACAAAATATTTCGACCCCAAGAGGCTATAGCAGGGGTCTGGAACACGCGGCCCGCAACTTCACGAGCAATAAAATCTTTATGACTTTGCTAAATGGCACTTACATTATTAACTATTGCGGCTAATAACCTTTTGTTCGGGTAAACTACAGAGACGGGACAGTTTTCAAATATGGCATGCCGTGTGGTCATCATGTGTTGAAACATAACCGCGGAACAATATCTATATTTCAGAATCGGTGTCCAGATTTTAGTCGTCCTGGAGATCAGTATCGATATGTTTCTCGAATCCCCATCAGAAATGGTCCATATATGAGATATGGGAAATGCGTTCTTTCAAAGGGCAGCCCCCCTCCCGCTTAGACGTTCTTCACTGTCCCAGCCCTTGCGGGACTAAATTTCGTGACGGCGGCCCGCTAGCTAAGGTGAGTTTGAGACCCCGGGGCTAGAGAAAGAGAGAGAATAAACATTTAGTGTCTGGCTACTAAAGGTGGAAGGGTAAACTCCAACGTAAGCTCCAACGAGAACACGCCAGCGTCGCCACTCCGTCGATCGTCACTCCGTCTTCGCCGTTTCATCATAGCGTTCATTTCGTTCAAACCACTCATTCTTTTCATGCCGTCGTCTTCGATGTGCCGTCTTCATCCTGTCGTCGTCACTCCGTTGTCATCATGCCATCGTCGTTAGACCGTCGTTATCATTTCTTCGCCGTCAAGTTCTTCATTCCATCGGCGTCATACCGCCGTCATCAGTCAACCGTAGTCATTCCGTTGTCAAACTATCGTCATTATGCCGCCGTTGTCACTACGTCGTCGTCATGCATTCGTGGTCATACTATCGTTGGGATTGCGTCATAGTCGTCTCATTGCGACATGCAGTCATCATCGTGCCGCGGTCGTCGTGTGCCTTCATTATCCAATTTTCGCCTTGCCACCATCATTCCAACGTCGTCGCCGTCATAATGTCATAGTCTTGCAGTCGTTGTCATTGCAATGTCGTCATGCCGTCGTCGTTATAGCATCCTCGTCGTGTAGTCGTGGACGCGCGTTCGTGATCGCATCATCGTCGTGATGCCATCCCGTTCTTTCCATCATCGTAATTAGACATACATCATCCGATCATTATCGTGCTGTTGTCGTCGCGCTAGCATCGTCGTTCGTCTTTCTCCATACCATCGCGTCGTCTTTCTCCATACCTTTGTCGTCGCTCCATCGTCGCAATCTGTGGTATCCGAATGTTTGAGCGCCATAGCTTTATCTTGAGACAGGTGTTTCCGGTGCAAATGTGCTCTGCAGGGGCGTAGCCAGAAATTTTTTTCGGGGGGGGGGGGGGTTCAACCATACTTTATGTATGTTCGTGTGTGCGTTTGTATGTGCGCGTGCATATATACGCAAGCACAACTGAAAAATTTCGGGGGGGGGTTTGAACCCCCCCCCCCCCCCCCCTTGGCTACGCCCCTGGTGCTCTGTACTTGCGGAGGTAGCACACCTTTCTTCAGAGACACCAATCGAAGCATCGCTTAAAACCTTTGTGCGTTAGCTGATTTAGACCTACAGTTTATGCTCGGCGGTTGTATATGGGAAGGGGTGACGAAAAGTATTGAATCCGTGACACAGTGCCACAACCCGCCGTAACCGACTTTCACAGCCCATGACATCTACATTTTCTTTTGTTATGTAAGGCTCCCGTGCGGCACTTACCTTCGACAGTCTCCAGAAGTGACGCCGCGACTACTAGAACGCTCCGCAACCATGTGTCAAGCGTGGTCATTGCAAGCGAACCAATAGCCCGTTACTCCGTCCGGACGGACTGCGCGGAGGCGGCTTTCCCCTGATCGGGTCTAGCGAGCGCGACAGTGTGGCGTGTGAACTTTCTGCGTCTGCGCTAAAGGTCGCACTTCGTTCCTAATGCATGCAGAGCG
Organism: Rhipicephalus sanguineus; assembly: GCF_013339695.2. Taxonomy (NCBI): domain Eukaryota; kingdom Metazoa; phylum Arthropoda; class Arachnida; order Ixodida; family Ixodidae; genus Rhipicephalus; species Rhipicephalus sanguineus. The sequence continues at coordinate 210,711,262 of NC_051176.1, read as the reverse complement.
CGTTCGAAGTGACAAAAGTGAATTCGATCGACTCCCGCGAACGCAGCGTGTGCACCGCCGGCATCTGCAGGGGCTGCGTGCCACCGCTGACCGAGTGTCGCGTGTGAAAGGGCCGACGGACAGCGCTTGCGATCGAAGTCGCAGGCCGAGACGTCTGTCTGATCTTGCACTTCGATCGTCCTCATCGGCGCTCAGAGTTTCTCGGACTCGCGCAGTCCTGTTTTCCTCGTCTTTGTCTTTGTGTTTTTAGCGCAGTTTTAGTCGTCAGAATTACGCTTAATGCATGGGCAATGCATTCTGGGAAGACACGCTGCGCTTTGTTTTTGCGTCGTTTACAAGAAATGGCATGCCTCCTCGCCCTGAATGTTCTAGGTCTTCCTTCTTTTCTTTTTTTTTTCCTTTCAGTGTCGTGTTGTCTTCGCTCCGTACTTGCATCCCCTTCCCTCAAAATATTTTCTTATTTCAAGTTTCGAGATTTAAGAAATTTCGTGATTCAAGTCAGAAGTGACAATATTTATTTGCTCTCAGTCTCAATAGAGCCTTTGTCACTATGTGACAGGCGAACAAAAATGACAGAGTTAAGCGTTTCGGGTGAGAGGCAGCACAAATTAATTCATAGGCGGAGACTACGGGGGGGGGGGGGGGGGGGGCGGGCCCTCGCACCGGACGGCTTCATAGGAAACAGAGACCCCGCCCCACTCCCCTGGCGCCAGCCCGGGATATTTTTTAAGAGCTTGGCTTGGGTCCCCATCTGTTGACAACAGACTGCTGGCCGTCCTTTCTGGCAGCTATTTCACAGGGGTTGGTTGGTTGGTTCCTTGGCAACCTGGCACAACCCGCTGCGGGGGATCGGCCATGAAATGGGCGGCACCTTATGTTAGAGATAAAATTGTTTTATATTTCGAATATGTTTAGAAAAGGATAGTTAAAGAAAAACTCAATCTAATAGTCAAGGCTAAAAAATATTGAAGCCAATATGAATGAAAAATAAAGTGAAATGAAATAGACTTAACATTCAATTCGCTTCGTCTCCCGTAGGAAATCGCATACGGCTTCGAAAACGTTCCTGTGGCTGTGGGCCAATTCGATTGCACCAAAAGAAAGAGAACCACCGGCAGGGATAAATCTAAGCCAAGGGGGCTGTTTATATGCCCGCTTCTTCTTCCTTTCAGGCTTTTAAAATTTGGAACATGGCCTGCCAATCGATCTTTTTTTGCGCAGTGGTCTGAACAGCGTTCCTGTGGCCCTGGTCCCAACCAATGGTGAATCCATTCGCATGAAAAACCCGAGAATTATACAGGAAGAGCTCCGGAAGATAACTGATCATTTCCAACTGATCACCGAGGTGCGTCAGTTTGGACGTGGTGGCATTCTGTGCTGCTCGCCGGACCAGGCCTGCATCACAGATCTTCTGAAATGCACAACGTTTGCCTCTCATCCGGTGAGCTGTTTCGTGCCGGCCCATTTGGCCTGTGTGAAGGGTCTAGTTCGTGGCGTGGACTCGAGCCTTACACCACTAGAGATACTAGAAATGTTTGCCGTAGCAGGAGCAGTGTCCGTATTCCGGTGCTCGCGTAACGTTGAGAACAAGAAGGTCCCTACAGAGTCGGTGATCGTGACATTTGCCGGCACGACTCGTCCGACCGAAATTAAAGCACGGCCTCTGATTTATCGTGTTGAAGCGCTATCCCCTCGCCCACTTCAGTGCAGAAAATGCTGGAGGTATGGACATACCTTAAAGGGATGCAGATCGGAGGTGAGGTGCCGTACATGCGCTGAACAACACAACACTAATGAATGCTCAACCCAAGAAGTGAGATGTTTATGTAGTGGACTTCACACAGCTGATGATGAAGGTTGCCCTATGAGGACACAAAAGTTGCAACTTCTAGAGATAATTGAACAGAAACGATGCTCCCGGCGTGAGGCCCGATCTGTTCTTTCAGAGCGCTCACGTGGCTATGCCACCGCTGCCAACCGGGCCAATCAGATGCTCGACTCGTCGCTGACGGATATAATAGCATCAACGGTGGAAAGATCGATGACGAAGTTGATGGAAACTCTATTTGTGAGCCTAACCGAATCATTGGCACAAGTAGTGAATACTCAATTGACACAAATCTTGCAGGGCGGTAATCGATATGCTGAGAATCCTTTACTACCTTCTCCAGGTGAGATTACTGAGGTTTCATCTGAACGAGGCCCTTCGAAACCAAAGCCAAGCGCGTCGAACACAGGCAGTAAAATAATTGTACCTACTGAACACGAGGTAGATTGGAGCTCTGACTCAGGATCCCATGACTCGATACCGGAGAAAATGGACCTTGATTCAAGAAAAATGAAAAGACGTGCTTCCCCTGAAGCACAGGGGTCTTCACAGAACTCCAAAGCAAAGAGTAAGGATGTACCAGAAGGAGACCTCATCAAAAAAGGATTTTTTGAAAGATAGCATTTTGGAGAAAGCAGTGAGTGCTGCTGGTATTTCACCAAAATAGGCTAGTTTAAAAGTATTACAGTGGAATTGCCGTTCTATATTTTCAGCAACTACCGATTTATTCTATCTTTGTGATCATTATTCCCCCGATGTTATTGTTTTACAAGAAACTTGGCTTTCAGAGGAAAAGTGCTTTAAAATTAAAAATTACCGCTCATTTAGATTAGACCGGCCCTCTCGCGGTGGTGGTTTGGCAATTTTTATATCATCCAAAATTGCTCATAGAGCGAAAATTACATATCAGTTAATGACTTCAGATAGCGAGATTCTAGCATTAGACATTAATATTCCGGGATACCTCCCATTTTCGTTAATTAATTCATATTTTCCAGCGGGTGTTCATATTCTGCCGTTCTAGATACCGTAGTTTCATATTGCCGCTAAGATATTATATTAGTGGGGGACTTCAATTCTCATCATATTTCGTGGGGTTTTAAAACTGACTGGAATGGGAAGCGTCTGTGGGATTGGGCTAATAAGAATAACTTGATGTGTATCAACACCAGAACTCCCACGTTTGTGTATAATCAGTCTTATTCTGTGCTTGACCTGACTTTTTCTAGTGTTAATTTGTCCATCTCAACATGGTCTGCTATTAATTCTGGCACAAGTAGCGACCATGTGCCTATATTTTTTGAGATGGTATGCCCAGTAACTTCCATGATTCGACCATCGGTTACGCATGTAAATTTCAGTACATTTGGAAAATTACTACGAGCGGCTTTATCTAACCAAGAAGATGATAGGGAACCAGACGCTATCAGATTAAGCGACATCCTAAAAGAATCGTTGAATAAGTCCAAATTCACCATACACAGCTCCAAAAGCGCTTCGACCAACCCTTGGTGGAATGCGGACTGTTCGCGGGCGTATATATATTAAGAAAAGCTGCATGGAAAAAATTACTTTTCAACCAGTGCCCTCGCAACTGGAGTGACTATAAGTATGCCGCCGCGAGTTTTAAAAGAACCGTTGCCATTGCGAAGGACAAATTTGACAGTGAACGATCTGAGTTTCTCTCAAAGACAGCAAACAGAAAAGCACTATTTCGCTTTCTGAGAACCAAGAAAGTTCTTCCAGTACTGAAAACCGTAGAATCTGTAGTATCAACACCAAGTGAACTGCAGTCTTTTCTCGAAGACATAGCTCAGGGCCTAGAGAGTCGCTTTACGACTGTTCTCTTATACCAACCCCAGACCCCTCAGAGGGGTGAGGATTTTGAGGAGGTCGCAGCTGCTGAGCTACTAAATGGGGTAAGAACGCTGCCCAATTCCGCTCCAGGTCCTGATGGTATGACGACGTCGGTAATAAAAGCAGTACATAAAATATACCCCCTTGGCCTACTCGAAATTGTTAATCACTCAATTAGGAATTCTTGGATCCCAGCTGATTGGAGAGTTGCAAAAGTTATTCCATTATTAAAAAAGCAAGGCGCGGGGTTTACCTTAGATAATATCAGGCCTATAGCACTCACATCAAATCTAGTAAAACTCGTCGAGAGAATTTTACATAGCCGGGTAGATCGTTGGATGTCAGAAAAAATGATACTGAGCCCATGTCAAATTGGTTTCAGGCGTGGTTGTTCCATTTGGTGTGCACATGTTGATCTAGAAAGTAGAATACAGCTTGCACGATATCAGAAACAATATTCAGCTTTAGTAACCTTAGATACCACCAAAGCCTATGACAGTGTGGAACATGTGAAACTGATAAATTCGCTTCAGAACTTAGGACTGCCAGAATACTTTGTGGCATGGGTCTATGCTTTCTTGAGTGATAGAGAATTTTATTGCTCGCAATCTGGTGTCAGTTCTTCAAAATATAAGCAAACGAGAGGCCTCCCGCAGGGTTCGGTGGTATCACCCTTATTATTTAATCTTCTACTATGTTCTATTCCCATACAGAAGAACGCGCAGGTGTATGTGTATGCCGATGACATCGCATTTTTCGCTACGTCAGCAGACATTCACACTCTTTACCAAATCCTGCACAAATATATGAATAGCCTGGAAACGTGGCTAGAGGGTATTAATTTATCGCTAAATATTAATAAAAGTGCAATTGTTGTTTTCGCACAAAATGTACCAGTGCAAATTTCATTACTTTACCGACAAGCCGTGATACCTCAGGTCGAGTCAGTTAGGTATTTAGGAGTAACCTATACCGACAAACTTGACTGGAGACCCCGTATAGAAAACATGGCTACTAAGGGAGCACGCGCAGTAGGGATGCTGCGTAGGCTCAGCAATAAACGCGCCGGTTTGCGCAGAGACGTGCTCGTCATGATTTATTGCATGTACATTCGACCAATACTAGAATTCGGCTGCGTTTTGTTTTCTGGTGCTCCGGCTTATAAAGTTCGACCATTGGTTTTGTTAGAACGTGAATCATTACGATTATGTCTGGGGCTACCAAAATTTGTTGCAAACAATATTCTATAAGAAGAATCACGCCTGCCGTCTCTTATCAAAAGGTTTCATATTTTAACAGTTCGTACATTCCTAAAAATCTATGCTTCTCCACAGAGAAGGTCACAGTATGTCTTCATTAACCAGCAAGCCTCATTTTTTAACCACCAATGGTCTAGATTACGTTGCCCCCAGGTCATTTTTACACAGAGACTTTTGGACCCATTAAAAGTTCACCTCTGGGAAGTACAGATACTCAACACTGTAGAAACAATTAGGATTCAATTTGATGATATCTATCCGAAGAACGCAAAAAATTTACCATATAAATATCTAAATTGCATTTTGAAAGATCATTTGGCCACTTCAGAAACAAACACTGTGATAGCGACTGATGCTTCCGTTTGTGAAGAGAAGGCAGGTGTGGGAATTGTATCATTCTCTCTAGACTGGTCATTCTCGATTCGGTTACCGGACTTCACCCCTATTTACCAGGCTGAATTGCTGGCAATAATCCTAGCATTGAGTAAATTGCCCCAGGGTCTATCAGCAGTGGTTGTACTAACAGACTGCCTCTCTGTCTGTTCTGCCTTAAGTGCACCTAATTTATCGAGTACCTTACAGACGTTCTATTCGCTGATTCCCAGGCATGTACGGCTGGTTCGATTAGTGTGGGTACCAGGCCATAGAGGGCTAGCACTCAATGAATATGCGGATGCATTGGCAATATCATCCCATGATGGCCCTATTTTGTCTGTATTGCCCACGTCAGCGTATGTCACAGCAGCGAGATTTGAAAAGCGTACCACGGCCAATAACTTCGATAAATCTCCTTTGTTTTCATCAGATTTCCCACAGCTAAAGTTTCCTTGGAAGAGCAGGTGGTGTTCATCTAGGAAGGAAGAAGTACTAATTACAAGGCTACGCTGTCGAGTCCCACCACTGAACTTTTACCTTCACAGGTCGGGTCTGGCTCAGTCACCGTTATGCCTCCACTGTAATGAGAGGGAGTCTCCGGAGCACTTCTTTTTGACGTGCCGAAGATTTAAAACACAAAGAAAAAGACTACTAGAAGAACCCTTGCGGAAGTTGGGCTTGAATTTGTCACTTCCGGTGATTCCTTCATTTGGGGCAACCATATTTGGTTTTAGCCACAGGAGCGTTTTCAACGCTGTCTCTAATTTTTTACGAGAATTTTAAAGAATTGAATGTTGAGTGTAGCCTCAGTTGTCTTATATGCAACTGTATATATTTATTTTATTATTGTTCTTGTTGTTTCCATATAGGCGTTTTTTTTTATTTCTCTTCTTTAAATCTTGCGAGTTTATATGTAAAGGCTAAGCATTTCATTTCAACTTTTTCCTTCACTAAGTGAATTAGTTTACTAAGCAAGGCACCGTCCGCTTCATGGCCCATCCCCCGCAGTGGGTTGAGCCAAAGTACTGAGGAACCAACCAACCAACATGGACCAGTGAAAAGTCAGACACTCAGTGGAAAATGCCTCTCAAATGGATTTGTATGTGCAAAATATGTCCTGTTGATGAACAACTGAAGCGACCGCTTAAGCTATGACAAGTTAAAAGAAGTCTTGAACCTCGTATTGACTGGTTTTCAGCAAACAAAAATGCTTCTGAGAATACAAAGCATCCCCGACACAATCAGTCAGTGAATGCTTTCGCATAGACTTGCTCGCCAATAAAAAAAGTAATTTCATGGTTGTCTACAAATGGGTACCCGATCGACATGCCTGCCTATATAAAAGTGACGAGAAATGATGGTACGCATTTTTTATTTATCAGCAGAGGGTTTTACTACCAGTTCTGTCGCCGAAGAGCAACTGAAATGCTCGTCCAGGAAACAACCTTTGGCGGAAAAACTCGTAACAAGGTGCAGGTAATTCGTACAAGGTGTACTGGTAGCAAATGGTATTTGCTACCACCTGATAATTATTTTTGGCCGTGTTAAATTGAATTCACTGGCATATTAAAAGCTTCCTGTGCCAGCATTAACCCACTCTCTTCTGTCTAGTGCATGTTTTAACAAAGTAAGTAAAGCATGGAAATAAAAAATTCGGCAGATCCCACGCATTGTGGGAATCGATTTTATGCGAAGCAGAAAGCGGTTAGCAGCCTATGCGGTATTTTTCGCTTTGAGGCAAGCGTTACGAGGTGCATCGACGTCTTTATGTAAATTCATGAAAAATATAGAGTCTCTCGCTAGATACCGTAATACAGTGAAACCTCGGTGACACGAATCTCACGGGACCACCTAAAATATTCGTATCATCCGAAATTCGTATCACCAGAAGCATGGAAAATTAGCATGCGACAAAAAAAAGCTGGCGTACATTTTCATTTATTGTTTTTCAGGGCCGCAGAAACTTCAGGAATAACCCTGAATGATTGTCAGTTAAGTTTTTAGTGTCGGCAATCATACCAGCACTCGTAAATATACGGCCCAATTAATGAACCAGGTGCGTTGTGACCCGCGACACCAGTAGCCTCTTCCATATTTTAGTGTGTTTTTTTGCACGACACCGGAGTACTGCAGAGAAAGTAACAAAAGAAGCGCTTTGACGCGATGGATGGAGACCGCAAAATTACAGAACCACGGTCCTGTGTCAGGATGTTGTTATCGCGGAGGTGATGGGGATATTATTTGGGATATTTCCGGCCATGTCTTTTACGGCCAGATTTACGGCGCATGTTGACGTTGTGAGGCCTGACTCCTTCGCCAAGACCGTCCTCGCCTTCTTTCGGTTCTCATCCACCTTTCATCGGATGTCTGATGCACGATGCAGGCACGTGTAAACACAGTACAACGACAGCAGCCAGCGTCGACGCGTTAGAAAAAAAAAGCATGGCGCTAATATCCTCTGTATAATCTAAACGCCAAGGCCAGACCCGTAGCCAGGAGTTTTTTTCGGGGGGGGGGGGGGGGCACTTGCTGAAAACCTTGACTATTTGAGAAAAACGCCTATTTTCGTGACTTATTTTCGATAAAACACCATGTGTCATCAAAATTTCGGGGAGGGCCCGGCCCCCTGCCCCCCCCCCCCCCCTGGCTACGGGCCTGGCCAAGGCACACGGAGGCACATAATAGCCTCAAAGATTCGCGCACACAATTTCGGAGGCTGTGACGCGTCTCTGAAGGTTTATTCTGACCGTAAGAAAAGTGTTTTTCTTTTTTTACACAGTGATTCTGACGATTTGGCAGTGCGGCGCGCATGTCCACGCTTGCGTTCCCGCGCTCGCACGTGCTCGTGGCGTCGTCCGCGACAGCGCGGACAGCGCCTCTTCGTACCTGGGCGGTAGTGTACGTTCTTAACAAACGTCGCTGGGTGAAAATCGGGTCGCAACAACCGTACTCCATTACATTGCAGGCTAATGGGCCTTGGCCGGGACCAACGAAAAATTCGTATCACCCCGAAATTCGTATGAGCTGTGATCATATCATCGAGGTTTCACTTTAATGATTTTATACAGGGTGTTTCAAGAAATGTGTCCAACCTTCTCAAAAAATCAGGAAAATGCGATATTCGATTGCTGCCTTCAGAATTGGTTTTTCTGTAGTAGCAGGGATTTTAGGATGGTTAAAGAAATTATTGGGGACTGTAATTACAAAAGTTAAATTAATTAACTTTTTAATTAGCAGAGTTAGGTGGTTGTGTCAAATGGGAGAATTGAAGTTCTTCATGCCAGAAACCCAACCCAACTTTGAGATTTCGAAAAACTGGCATCTAGTAATAATTACGAAGTAATGAAATTCAACCAAATTCAATGGCGAAACCTAAACAGAAACATGGAAGAACGCAACTGCCATTTCTCTTGAGACGTCCGAAATGAGTGAATGACTTTTTCTGTAGCGCTATGCATCTTAAGATGGTTAGAAACATGACTTGAGACAGTAATTAAGAAAGTTAAATTAATTAACTTTTTAATTAGTGGAGTTAGGTGACCGTGTCAAATTGGGGAATTGAAGTTCTTCGTGCCAGAAACCCATCCCAACATTGAGATTTCGAAAAAGCGGCCTCTAGTAATAATTACGAAGTAATGAAATTCAACCGAATTCGATGGCTTTCGCTGTTGAAAGCCGTTGCATTTGGTTGAATTTCATTACGCCACAATAATTACTAGAGGACGCTTTTTCGAAATCTCAAAGCTTGGATGGGTTCCTCGCATGATGAACTGCAATTCTCCCATTTGACACAATCACCTAACTCCACTAATTAAAAAGTTAATTAATGTAACTTTCTTAATTACTGCCCTAAATGATGTCCTTACCAACCTTAAGATTCCTGCCGCTACAGAAAAGCAATTCTGAAAGCCCCGAAGAAATATCGCATTTTCCTGAATTTTTTAGAAGGTTGGACACATTTCTTGAAACACCCTGTATATCCAATTCTTTAATTTCGAAGTCGGACTCTTTCTCTCCACACCGTTCATGCGTTGTCTGAATGACAACGCATGAACGGTGCGACTAAATTAACGACATATATGTTATTTCTTCAGCACCATCACTAATTGGACGCGAAGCGTCGCCGATAGACCATGGCGGGAGCATGCGTCTTAAATGCGAATCATTTCTTAGCGAACCAAAGGTACTTTGACCGTTTCCATCCATCAACCCATCCATCCATCCATCCATCCATCCATCCATCCATCCATCCATCCATCCATCCATCCATCCATCCGCGTACGTCCTAGTGGAGTCGCCGCCTGGCGGCTGCTGGCGGAACCGCGCCTAGTGTGGATTGCTCCATGCGTCGTCTGCTAGCCACGTTGTGTTTGCATGTGCGCGTACGTCGTGCAGGTGCTCAAAAGGCGGTTTGTTCCGTTGCGTTAGTGCAACTTTAACCGCACGTGCGTATGCCTAACACGATGTAAAGAAGCATTTGGCCTTGATCGGCTGTATATGTACTGTAATAATATCAGTGAGTGCACTTGTCGAGAGCTGTGTGTGGTCGTCGTACCCTCCGTTCACGAGAATCATATCAGCGTTGGTGCCGCTCTGTGGTTCAAGCGCATTGCAAAGTGCACTAGGCATTGCCCTAAAGATGAGAAGTATTAAATCTCATGTGAATATAGCCTTTGAGCAGCTCGGTGGTAAAAAAAAAGGCTCTCGTGCAGTTGCGCGTTGTGGTTAGGTGTACAACTTCGGGACTGTCGTTATAGGTTACGCGACGAGCTTTAGTTGTGTACGGTCCTAGTCCCACTACACAGAAATATTTCTGTCAAGTCACGCCTGTCACTTCGGTGCTTCATCATCATAATCAGTGTTTATTTTCCACCAAAACAGATACAATGGCGAAAAATGGGGGGATGGCAAAAAAGCTGCAGTTATTGCAGCTTGACTAAGCACCGTCCACCCTGCGTCAGCAATGACAGGGTAAAAACAAAATATAAGAATAGAATGAAAAAATAAATAAAATAAAGCAAGTAATAATACAAGCAAAAGGCGAAGTAAATGACAGGCCAAGGTATACAAACAAAAATGAATATTTCATAAACACATCAACACAATAATTCGTAGAGTGTGTATCATCGCTTTTGTACATAAGAAAGGTACACAATGAGGTACACAAAAAAGATACAAAAAAAATTGTCCCCTTAAAAGAACAGAAAATGGAATGACCCGGAAATCGCAAAACTGAGTTGCCTTGCGCAGTTTTAACTTGTGGCGAAATTTATAGAAAAACACCCGTGTACTTAGATTAAGGTACGCGTAAAAGAGCCCTGATGGTCAATACTAATCCAAACGGCGTACTTTACATTTATGTCGTGGTAACTTCACGCGAAGCCACATCTTCTTTCTTTACATTATCTTGAGCGTTTGTGTTGCGTTGTTATAGATTGACGGAAGGCAGTGGATATTATTCGCATGAAAAACGTACTTTGGTCCCGTGAAATAACAGGGCCTTTTTTCCGTTACTGTCGTGCAAGTAATCCATCGAAGAAAGTTCCGTGCTGTACAGTTACTATTGTGTACTGTTACTGGACTAAAAATAAGCGTGTGCGTGTTAAACGTCCCCGTAGCGCTAAATTGTTGTCGTCAGCCACGTAGCCTTCCTCAGTAAACCTATCAAATGTCCTACATTTCATAGATAACTGAATAAGAAATGCGGATGAATATTTGAGCACGCAGTGCACAGAGTGCTGTTTGAACTCATCGTGCAGGAATACGGGCTCCAGATGAACAAGAAGTAAATAATTAATTCAGTCGCGCTACAGCAATGCGTATAGTAGGTGAAACACAAGCTAAACATGTGCAAATAAAACAAGAAAACGTCATCCATTGCGAAAACGTCGACTGTTGCCGAAGGCGGGCAACCCATTCGTTGGCAGAATGCGCTACTCTCACAAATAATAGTAACGTTCGGCGTGCTTCGTGCATTAATTCGGGAATGAAGAGCGCACATATTACCAGAAAGCTGCAGTCAACGCATTTTGTTTGCCGGAAATCGGGTCAAATCGCTCGCAACAAAGCGCTGTTGTGTGCGTTTGTATACGCGCCGATAACCGCCCATCCACACAAGCGCGGCGACGGTGCTGCCACCTGTAGCCCGATCTCACGGCGAATCGCTGTCGTCTCCTTAGCTTGCTACATACCGAAATTGGATTAGGAGGACAGGAATGTATGTCGAACACACGATTCGCAGGTCAGGACATGAATAACGTGACTTCCCTGCCGCGTACGTCATGAAATTCTTTCTACCAGTCACGTGCGGCACACACCTGCATACAGTGGCCCATGGTGTGCGGGTATGCGTCACAGGTGATTCACACACTATATCAACCCAGACTTTGGAAATCTTTACCCGACCGTGTGAACGGGTCAGAAAATGCGGTGCCAGGGTCGTTGGATTGTCGACGGATTAAATATCCCGATGGAAGCAAAGAATAAAAATCACGGCTCGGGCTGGAATGAAACCTGTAGGCATGCTGCATGACAGTCAAGTATTCTACCACAGAGCACGTACACCAGTGCTTGGAATTGTTAAAAAAAAAGAAAAAAGAAACAGCTATACAAGCGTCGACAACGCCAATTGGGACGGCAGTGTCGGCTATCTGCATCAAGCTCAAGTTTCGGCGCGACGATTTGCGAAGGCGGTTTGTCGCCGGATTTGCCAGCGGCGGCGGCAAGGACAGGTGCGCACATGCGCTCCTCATTCGGCACAGAGCACTGCTAGTCAGCAATGGGCACCGTGCATACGTTAGGAGCCGCCACAGTCGGGCGCTGCCTCCAGCGCCAAAGCGGCTACGGCAGCAGATTTGGCGGGATAAGGGAGCAGACGACGCAGGCGGCGGCAAGCCACTGCGCAATGCTTTGGTGCTTTGCTTGGGGCGTTTTCTTTCCCGTTTGCTTCCAAAAACGTCAAATTGTTAGCAGCTGTCAGAGAACGTAGCGTTAGCGCGTGTGCTTCTTTTCGCCAGCCCTCGTGTATCCTCAGGCGAACGCGGCAACATAAAATACTTGAGCTGAGGGAAGACAACGGAGGTGGCGAGCCCGTTGAGCGAAACTGCGCACGTGTAACGCAGGCCGCCTCGCTCACTAAACAATCATAGCTTATCACCCTCGGGCTAACGCGGCAGCGAACTCAGCGGCAGCTTGAAACTGGCGATACCAGCAGTTGCACTGTCACGGCCGCTGAATGAATAAACGCTTTCCCTCGAACGGCCATGGCACTGCATTCGCTGCGCCGACTTAACCAGTGCAGCCGAGTTCGTCGTCGCGGCTCGTGTTTTGCTACCACTGCAAAACACGAGCACTGCAAAGCGTGCCAATTATTATTACGTTTAGATTCAGAGAGCTACGTGATATAGATAGTTTCTTCTGATGAGCTAACCTGAAGAAGGGCAGGGACCTCCTCGAAGCGGGGCACGTTCACGGCGTCGTGGAAGAGGTGTTGCTCGGCAGATCAACAATCACGAGCAAATGCACGCCCCAGAAAAAAAAATACTTGTATTCACAAAGCTCACTTTTGTCGTCGAACGAGTGCGATCCACCGTTCACGCCGATTCCGTTCATATTCTCTAAGTGGTACCGGTAAAAACGCTTGCCCGGAGAATTCATGTATGTGATATTGCACCCAACAACGCAACACTGGAGTTCGGCATTCCTACAAACAGCGCAACAGACAGACAACGAACTGCCCGCAAAAATACCTCGTGGCGTCACAGCGGGAGCGAGCAGGGGTGCAATCGCGGAGCGACGTTTTATGCTATATTATTCTTATCGTCCACCACCTGCGGCTGACTGATCGCGTTGATAACGCGGACGTACCGTCGCTCTGGTCACTGGCCAAGCGCGAAAAGCACGAAAAGTATAGTCATCGTAAAAGGCATCGTTCCTCGATTTCACCCTATTGCGAGCGCTTGAGAGTATCCCGCCAAATCTGCGCTTCTTGCCGCTAGGGACGCCTGCGCTCGGGCAGTGGAGTTACGTCTGCACGGAGCCTATAGTTACATTGTGACGCACCACAGATGCAATTCGAGAGCTCTGCGCGTGCGCGGAAGCGGGGCGGATGTGTTGTGGTGAAAGGAGGCGCGCCGTGAATATTTCCAGTGGCGATAAGAGCAGTGGAGCCGCTCGACGTTGATTTGGAAGCCTATATGAAGCGTAGCCCGAATACGCCTGCGTCCGCTTATATGCTCATCATCGCCCCGTAGCGTGCACTTCGTGGCGATGAAACGGATGTCACTGCTCCAACGTGAGTGTCGACGTTACGTCGGACCATGAGTTCCCCTTTACACGCCAGTGTAGTCGATGTGCCTGCAGTAAGCACGCGATATGCGCACAACTACTGCATTTACATGTGCACGAAGACGTCGAACCACCGCTTGGCTCAAAGCGAAAAATCCGGCATAGGCGCCTGATTGCTTCGCATGAAATTGATTCCCGCAATGCGTGGGATCTGCCGGACTTTTTCTGTCTTCGTCGCTTGACAGGGTCCGGTGCACAAAACATTAAAATGAAAGCGTCACGCTGCGCTCTCGGAAGAGCTTCTTTTCGCTCTCTCGCGCTCCTTATTGATTTTTCAATCACGAGAGGGCATTTAAGATTTTTTTTTCTCTCGTGCGTGCACTTCAGAAGTTGTGCGTTCTTTGCCTCAGGACCTGAATAAAAGTTCATACTCACTCACTCACTTGCTGCATGGGTTTGTACGGCGCAGTTTAGTGAACGTCTTCTTCTTCTTGAAACGGACATCAACCTTTTCAACTTCGCCGGCCCCGTTTTAAATGTACCGCCATGAAAGCACGATAGCAAAATAACTGGGTCGCATGTGAAACGGACTGTCGGCGATCAGGTTGGTAGTTTAACGCGACAGCGTTAAGAGCTCGTTAAGCAGAAGTTCTGGCGTCGGTGTCGGCGTCGTTGGTTGTGAGAGAAAAATCAGCGCTGTCCGTGAGCGAATATTCCAGATAGATGGATAATAATAATAATAATATCTGGGGTTTAACGTCCCAAAACCACCATATGATTATGAGAGACGCCGTAGTGGAGGGCTCCGGAAATTTCGACCACCTGGGGTTCTTTAACGTGCACCTAAATCTAAGTACACGGGCCTCGAACATTTTCGCCTCCATCCATCGAAAATGCGGCCGCCGCGGCCGGGATTCGATCCCGCGACCTTCGGTTCCAGATAGATGGAAATAAAAAAATAATGAAAAACCTTTCGTTCGCGTGGGAATCGAACCCAGGCATTCCGCGTGGCAAGCAGGTGTTCAAACAAGAAGTCACGCCATTGTTTGGAACTGCTTCCGAAGAAAACCCTATACGAATGTAATGCGAGGAGTCTCCTTAACGCATGCAATGTTGCGTGGCAGAAGCGTAGAATCTCGCCAGGCGTCAGAACTTGGGAATTGCACAACGAGTGAGGGATTGCAAGGCCCACCCATTGCAAAGCGCTCAGACATATTTGATCATCATCACCAGCAAAAGCACCAACAAAGTGAGCAGCTGCGTAGGTTCGCGTGTTGCCTTACGGACGCGTAGCGGGCTCTTCGCCGATTCGCAAAAGGAAGTATTATGGCGTAGTGGGCACTTAACAACTTGCAATAGGCATTCTAGGATAGTTTGAAACGGCCAATGTTACGCGCACAGTCGTTCGTTTTCTTACGGCACGGTTGAGGCATGCACCGAGAACCGAAGCTAGGCTAGCAATTGAGAAGGCGATGCGCACGGTGCCCGATTACGCTATCGCGTTCTACTCTTGAAGGCGAAGCTCAAGCGCCCTCCAAGTTTCTTGAACACGAGGTGTAAATTCGTGGAGCACGCTGATTGGTTAAGTGGATCTGGCTCACTTTGATTCAAACATGTCCAGCATTTGACTCATTTTTGAGTCGAAATGATTTTTTGAGTGGGCGTTTCAATCGGTAATTGGCCGACTTTGATCAGCAGCGTTTTTAGTATTACACAAGCCTAGATGTCCTTCACATTACCGTCAAATTCAGCCTACTTTTTGTTTCTGGAAGTGGCTCGTTTTGAAAACTTAAGAAAAAAAAAAAAACGCCCGATATATGCGCAGGGATGTATCGAAATCGAATCGCAAAACACTATCGGTGTTGTAGAGATGTTTTCATTGCGATAGTAATTATATGGACTCTCGAGGCGCACTCTTGCGGTCACCTTCATGTTCCGTATAATTTCCAAATCGGTAACATCGTCCCGTGCGACGTATGTTCGATGTGCGCGTGAAAGTTTGCGAAGGCTGCAGACGAGCGTGACTCAAACAGAAATGAAGCGCGCCGGCCGGCTCCGTCGGGCGAAGGAGCATGAAGAGGTGCCGGGGGAGGGGGGAGCAGCGTCGTTTGGGCAGGAGCTGCAAACTTTGATCAAAAGGGCGCGGTCGCGCACGCCGTGTCTGCAGATCTCAATCGACGGCTGCTAGCTTTATATATGCTGTGCTCTGACCGCTTACTTCGCGTTGAAGCACGAAAGCCGCTTTGCTCACTGGAGCGGCCGTATTTCCTTACGCCGGTGTTTTGTAGAGTTACGCCAGATCGGAACCTAAAGGAGTTTGCATATGCTAGCCTTACTTGGCATAACACCCAATTCGTTGCTATCGCATTCATTGCTTCACCATTCATTGCGGCGAAACTGCGACTTTTTGTAGCCACAAACAAATATTTAGTGTTGTATGCCTTGTGCACTTCTTAATCTGCTTGAATTAGGATCAAGTTCTTACTTTGCTTTTATAAGACTTACCTAAGATTACTTTATCGTTTTTTCTGTGCTTATTCGCATTCTTTTTACGCTATCACTGGTCCTACAAGGTTTATGGCGCCTTGTCTAGCTGTATTATTCATTGTCTCTCTTCAAATAAATGCTAAATGATTGATTGACTAAAGTAGAATATTTACTAATTAGCGGAGCTTCCCTAATTATATTTCAGGCTGATTAATTAAAGGTCCCTATCGCAATTCATGACTTGTAGCGGGCGATTTCGAAAGTCCTATCCATATGAAACGAATTCTGAGTATGGCAGCAGTTTCAATATATAATTCTGTTTGACAGTGCGACAAAGGACAAAGGGTGCCGAAGAAGGCGAACACACACAGCGCTTGTCTGTGCTCGCCTTTTTCGCTGTCCTTTAGCCCGGTAGCGACTCAAAATATGAGTTTCCAAATTTTGCGACCGTCAGTGTATGAAATGGCGTTTTGCTGTAAATGTAATGGAGCAGCGTGCATCTTTACCCAATGTTTCACAGGGCTAATCTCAAACGACGTGCTAGCTTTTACGTTCATTCGCAGTGGGTGCACTTCTTGAAATACGCTGGCTTCAATTCGTACTGCAGTAGGGTACGCGTTCGGGCTGGTTGGCTCATGATCCACAGTAGAAAACAGCGCTCAAAGACGGGACGAAGAAAGGACCACGGTACAACCGAATGTGTTTTATTCTTCCAGTCCGCATATATATATACTCCACCACAATCTCACGGAAACAGAAAAGCAAAAAAAAAAAAGATGACTAGCCTGCGCATGGGCCAAAGAAAAGCTCAATTGGACAGAAAAGTTAACTCCTTCGGAAGGAAAGAGATCGAGGGGAGGCTGACACAAGCCTCTCCGCCGTTATAGATATGATACGCTTCAGAAATGACACGCGTGCGTCATTTGTATATATATATATATATATATATATATATATATATATATATATATATATATATATATATATATATATATATATATATATATTGTTAAGACGTTTATTGACGGCGAGATTGACGGCGACGATGCACAACGACAGAGCGCAGACTCTCACGAGCACGAGCACGAGGGGCGTGCTCTCCGAGAATAGGCGAAGAGGGTGACCCACTAGGAGGCGCTTGAGAGGACGACCCATTAGAGCGTTCTAATGCTTCTCTACAATATATATATATATATATATATATATATATATATATATATATATATATATATATATATATATATATATATATATATATATATATATACATATATATATATATATCTTTTTATCTTACTCATGCAATAAACATCGTTTTATGTATTTCTCTTCCGCGTACAATACAGACTGCGATTTCCCGTGCTATCTATACGATAAGCTTTCTTACAGCGCTTTAAAAATGCGGAATTGTCCCCATCGGACGTAGCGATGTGTATTCTGACGTTATCTGAACGATCGTGCGCCGCTATTAATGCGAGCTTCCGTATGTGACAAACGATTTGTTGCTGCTCATGGTGGTATGTTGAAACGCGTCCATGTGGCAAATAAGTGAAGTCGGCTCATTCACGTAGAACAGATGATGGCTTTTCAGTTATGCCGACGTATTATAAACGCTGAAGAGGTACTTCGTACGTACGTGCCACGCTGCAGTTGCGATCCAAAGAGCAGATTTGAAAAGTCCGTATTAAAAAAAAAAAACTAATAAAAGTTGTGGCTCCGAAGCAGGCAACATTGTTCAGTTTTCGTATAGTTCGAAGAAAGCTGCGAACGAGAAAGCGTAGAGAGAGCCGGAACTGATGCAAGATAGCAATTATTATCTGAGCCACTCTTCGAGCGTCCGGGCTCCGAGGATACTCTAGCATTCATTTGCTTCAGCGTGCCGCTGAGTGAAGCCGGCCAGTTACACGTGACCCGCCAAAAAAAAAAAAAAAACCATGTTGCTCACTAATTAGGCCACTGCTGCAGTGGCCCTCTGTTTCTCGCCGTTCCGGCAACAATCGGCAACAAAGCGGGGGAAACAAGGCTGTCGCATTTAAATTTCCTCGTAATCTTTGAATTCGCGGTGAGAGAGGAGGTAAAACAAAAGCTCAAGAAATGTCCGTAGTATATATATATATATATATATATATATATATATATATATATATATATATATATATATATATATATATATATATATATATATATATATATATATATCATCAGTCGCAGCGCTACGACAAACACTCGAGAGAAAAGCGGTGCACACAGGCCAGTGCTAAATGCCGACTCGCATGCAGCCGAGCAGTGGCCCGCTTTCGACGGCATCTGCATTATATACGCGTGCTATGACCAAACAGGCTCGATACAGATCTCGGCTGGCAGCACTAACGGTGCCGAGCCAACTCGCGCAGAATCGGCTCGGCGTTCAGTGCGTGTGAGGACCGCCTCGTTCCCTCCTAACCAAATTCAGCTATGCCGCTAGCACTTCCGGAAAGGAAGGATTTAGCTTCCGGACCTCGCGTCGACGGAACTGTGCCTTTTGCTTTAATCGTGCCACCTGCCACTGTTGCCGCTGTAATTGCCGCGCCTGTCTTCCTCGGCTCGATTCACTTTCGTCGTATATACGGCCCTGACTGCACTGTGGAAGACAGCGACAATGACGATAACGACACGAACAACAAAATCGAAGCCCGCTCCTCGGTAGTAAGGCGGAACCGAAACGATGAGTGCGTGCATACAGACGGCTTCTTCGGAGGCGTATCTGCGGCGATACGGCAATGTTTTATGCCGAAGGCCTTTGGGAAGGCTGCGGATACGAGAGAGGATAGTTATGCGGAAAGACTTGATCGAGACGAGAAAAGCGCACCGTGAGACGAAATCGAACGAACTGAGGCTGTTCTCTTTCAAGCTTTATTAGTAATAGCCGTTGTAAATGGGCCACGCTCGGTATCTGCCGAGCTATTCGTTTTAAAAGTCGGCTATATACCATCTGGCAGGTCGTTCGAATTTCCAGAACTACGTCGCGATCGACGGTCAGGAATGTTATATGCTCGGTGACAGTTTTCGTCTTCCAGTACCGCGATACATAAGAGATGGTTTCGCTGAATCGATGACACCTGGCAAGCATCGTCGCTGACTGTGCGGAGCTTTACTGGCCGATTTGCATTACTTGTCACGTGACTTAAAGCAACGTGTTTTCAAACGCAGTAGTGAGCTCAGCATTCGCTGTGGTGGCCCCACGACGATGGCGTTCTAATGTTCGAAACAAGAATGTAGTTTCGACCCGGGAGCGAGTCGACCGCGTTTTAAATGCGGAGCATTTCTTAGTCGCACCTGCGGCGTCGGCGGCGCCGTCCACACCCCCACTGCGCATGGTCGGCTCGTCTCGTGCCAGCAGCAAGCCTCTCCCCTCCCTCCCCCCTCCTCTCCCTCGAACGCGGGCAGTGTGTAAATAAGCGGCGGAGCTCGCGTTCGGAATTCAGTCAATTAAGGGCGTCTTTACTTGGCTTTCGCTTGACTTGACGCTTTGCTTGACTCGAGTAGATGCGATGGAAGCAACAGTACCTTCAATCAGCGTCCCACCACTCGCTGAAGGCAACGTTACCCCACCCTCACTGTCGTCGGCGTCAACAACAGCAAGCAACGCAGAAGACAAGGCTGCGAAGAGACGAGCATACGACGCTGAACGCAAGCGTTTGACGCGAGCTGCGGACCCGGAACTTCGTGCACGCTGGAGCCGTTCAAGTCGTACTTGGTTTGCGCATCGTGTAACAATTAAGCATTCCCAAACCATACCCAATTATGTAACATTCACGCAATACCCCCACCACTCTGCGACGCATTTACTCGAGTTCCCCCCGTGGGAAGATGCTGGCGACTTTTTAGAAGGCGAAAGTACCCACGTACTGAGAGTTCATTGCACGTTCATAGTTACCAGATTACTTACGCTAGTTCAGAGCCCACAAATACATCGAATTTCACAGTGCGGGTGTGGATTTAAAAAAGTATATGATTATATGAATAAAGAAGACTAGGCGTTAGCTGATCACTACTCCTCTGAAAGGACACCGTAATCTAATGAGAAAATGATAAAAACAGTGCATAGAGAATACAGTCAGACGGTTGGAAACAACGAACGTGCAGGGCCCGAACTGTCCACGCTTCTTCTCCGCAAACAAAGCTTGGGCCCCTCGGTTCCCCTTCTCGTTTATGAGGGTCTCCACTCCGCAGCAGCTTTGATGCCTCTGCCGCCAAGATCATTAGTGGCATTGGCTAATACTGCTAATACTCCCAGGATCAGATCTTGTACCCATGCGTAGGTAACCAAGAGCGCGGACGTACGTGAGAACAGCCGACACCGTATCTCAGTTGGCCACGCAATGTAGAAGGCCCTCCGGCTTCCACTGGCGGCTGTCTTTTCGTCCATCTTCATTGACCATTATCGCATGACTTCTGTGTTTCAATAAAAGTACATGTTTGCTTTCCTTTGCTTCATTTTCTAATCATACGCTTGAGGCTGACAAAAATCGTGTGCGTCTCGGTTTCAATTTTTCTCATTCATTTTTCGCAATATACTGTTAGGCACCGTGACCTAAAATAGGTAAGCGATGTAAGCACGCCAACATGCGCGCAATACAACTTAGCTAAGTAAATGTTGCTTATCCGACCTTGTTTAGCGTCGAGCATTTTTGCGTTATTTGAACTCAACGCCGCTGCTGTTGACTTTCAGCACACTTGCAGGACGCCAAACGTGTTACTGTCGCCATCATCGCGGGATCGTCGTCGTCGTTTTTCTCGTCGCTGTTGTTGTAAATGAACCCGGCCTCTTAGACATACTGCGAAAGCACGTGATTTTGTGAAAGAAGTGGCAGCTGCATTGAGTGTCCGTTCTAATTAAAGATATATATGTCTATGTTAATGACACAAAATTCTGAGGAAGCCCGTTCCGACAAAACCACTCATGTCACACTCGTGTCTATTATGAGTGAACGGACTGGCAAAATCAAGGCACATTTGAAGGAGTTAAGATAGTTGTCTTTTTTTGTTGTTTTTACAATGACAGACCATACCGTACATGAAAGCGTATACCTGACTGTCCTGTACAGTCGCCCAAATCTTTAACTACGTGCGCGAGCGGCACTTTTTTCGGTGTGTCTTCGCCATATGACTGAATTAAGTACCGTAAAGGGTGAGGGCAAGTGCATACCCACAAAGCACATGCCCACAAAACAATTGTTTGCAACTTCGTTCCATCATATGGCGCTGACACGCAGAAAAGTCACCGCTGCGCACGCTATAGTTAAATATATGGGCGGCCTGTACGACGCAAGAAAGGTAACCTACATCGGTCGTGCTGTAGGTAGCTTTCTTGCGTCGATATAAACACTATTTCGCAGTGTCGTACTCGCGCATTCTGAGATGCGAACACATAACGCGACCACAAAGTTGTAAGCCGCTCAGACTCAGAAGCGCACGTTTATCTAAATATAACGCATCGGCTCCCTGTGCAGTCAGAAACGCCCATAAAGTTTTTTTTTGTTATTGTTGTTAAAAAGACCTGACGTACATGAACTGCTGGAGAAAATGAGCTTTAGCGATAGACGCATAGACACGCAGAAAAGAGAACAGCCCGCTAGGGGAACAAACTAATCCAAAGAATGCAAAAGCGCAGAAAGGTGCAAAAGCGTGTCAGAAGAAAAAAAAAAAGATTCGAGTATATATAGTGAAGAGACGCAACGCGATAGCGACGCGGAAAAGGAAGCCTAACTTGATTGTTATCTCCCAGAACATAGTAAAACCCTAAAAGGAGGGTTTTACGATGACGAGACAAGCAATCGTTGTTCTACTTCTCCAAGATGGGCATAGCTTATTTTGAAACGGTTAGTTTAAGACCTAGTGCGCATGCGCAAACAACGTTTATCAGCGCAGTGTGATGAATGCCCTCTAGATGATGTCATAATTAGTTGCCGGGCTGCGATTGAGTGGTTCGCGTTCCTCGCTGTCTTGTTCACTCGCGTTGTCATGTGAACGAATGGAGTTACGACTGTCGACGCCACGTATACGTGGCACATTGGCCGGGGCGAGACAAGAAGTCGCACGAGGGAGGTATATAGCAGCACACTGCAGTGTACAGACTTTTTTTTTTCATTCTTAGTGAATGATTTGTAAACGTACACTTGACACATTCACTTCATTTGCTCCCATGTCTTCGAGAGGTATTTCGGATGGGTCGTAAGTTCTGCATATGCGCAAATATATTGTATGAATTCCGCGGCGCAGTGCACTCTTAAGCCAGCACAGGACATCAGCGCCTGTATTCGCAAGAAATATCTCACGCTATAGAATTATTCGCAAAAGCCCATATCTATGCTGGACTGTTAGTAAAAGCGGTTGGCCAGCTGCAAATAGCACTTACGAATGACAGGCTTTATGAACTCAGCTCGGATTCCAAAGATGGCCGTCCGCTTGCTGGTGTGTATGTGCGCTTCGCAAGAGCGCACGGAAAGTGTGTTAGCGAAAGCGCCTGTAAATGACGCACAAAGAACGTAGTTATAATTTAAATTAGTTCACCTTAAGGACCCGTAGGCGCTACGTAAAGAAGAGATGGGAGTTCCATTTCAGGTTGACATGGCTTAACATCAAGAAAAGAAAAGAGAATTAAAAAAAAACACTCATGAAGGAAGTTCGCTGGTGTCTGACAGGACAAAAAAAAAAAAAAAGAACTGGTTGAAGTACAACCAGACAAAAAGAGCATCGCAGGCAAATGCACACTTGGTAGGCAGTTCCTGCAATCGAGCAGGATAACCGAGGCTATACGGGGGGAATGGAAAGTGCGGTTATTAAAAATGCAGTGACTTCTGTGTGGAAATCTGTGCGGTCGGTGCTTGCCGTTGTGTTATCTGATAGGCCGTTCCGTTGTTTTCTTCCATGCGGAAGGAATGTTTAGTGCCAAAGTGTAACCACCTATATTTGCAACCGGATGACTATGATTTAAGCGGAGGGACACCATTTTATGCGCGTGTGTCACAATGCAATAATAATAATAATATCTGGGGCTTAACGTCCCAAAATCACGATATGATTATGAGAGACGCCGTAGTGGAGGGCTCCGGAAATTTCGACCACCTGGGGTTCTTTAACGTGCACCTAAATCTAAATACACGGGCCTCAGACATTTTCGCCTCCATCGAAAATGCAGCCGCCGCGGCTCTCACAATGCATGTCGCGATAGAGGATGATAGCATACTGAGAGAGTGAGCGAGCAAGGGACCACAGGCACACCGTCACATGTCGGTCATTGCTGCCGCGCCGCTGTTTGTATACTGCGCTCTATCGCTTATTTATCACAGCGCCAATTTAGATTACAGCCACTTGTTGAGGTCTGTTGTTCTTAAAACTGCAAAAGTGCTTTCTTCGGCCTTAGATACAATAACTAGTGAGGTCGACATTCAAAAATAGTCCGCTCTGATATTGGTATATGATCAAAGCGCACTGGAGCGACTGCGAGCGAACGTCTCTTTAATCAATACCGCGAGGACTGTCACGCACAATCTGTCCAAGGGTCTCCTCGCGATCCCATTCAGCAACACAAAAGGCGTTGTCGGCCATTACAATGCGAAATATAAGACTGCTAGCCATAGACGACACAGCAGGTTTGCCATGCGTCAGCAGAGTTCGGATGGCATACGAAAGTGGAGCAAAAGGTCCATGCGGTGCCGCCGATTGTTTTGAAAGCTTGAGGGGGTTCCACATGGAAAATGTAATACCCTGGTTGAGCACTCGAAGTTTTCTAGCAGCGTCTGACCTTGATGGTGGTATCGATTCCTCTTTGTTTCTTTGAAGAGCTGGCCGTGTAGCGTATTGTCATGCTCCTTACTTATGACGAAGAAATTACTAGAAAGACACTGAAATGTCACGTGGCATCCTTTTTCGGCGAAAGTATGTATCAGTTCTCTAATCGCGAATACCAGTTGCTCATATGGTCCGTTCTGCAGGGCTGATGGCTAACATTGGAGTGCGCCCTTCGAGTCACCAACATTGACCCTTGGAGAAGTTATCCTTGCTTGACAGCACGAAATGCAGCACGAATAGCTTCAAGTTCCGCAGCCGTCGATGTCGTTGGGTGATATGTCTTGAAATTGGCGGCTGTATCTCTCGCTGGGACGACCACTTCTCCGGACGAACACCGGAGAGTTGCTGAGCCATCGCTATAAATAAGTACATGGTCGGCTTACCTCTCGTACAGATTGGGCAGAGATAGTTGTTCAAGAACTTATGTATAGCTCAGATTTCTCTCTGATTCCTGGTGCGGTGGTGTGTACTGCAGGTCTAGTAAAACGCCAATAAAGAATCGGTGACTTAGTTGCGGAAGTGAAATCTCATGGAAGGCTGTTGTAATAATTAGCGATCGTATCACAGAATGACGCCTGCGGCCTTTCCGAAAGTACTGCTGCAAATGGTGAGAACGGGCCCGGGCAAAATGTGTAATGTACACTTTTGGCACTTCCACCGCAGTGTGCGTTTGTATTGGTTGGTCCCGGGTGATCGCCATAGTTGCCTTTGTTGACGCATAGTTTGGCAAACCAAGGCAGACTCCTGGTGCTTGAGCTTGCATAACGTGCAGAGCACGAAGACAGTACGGGTAGGCTGCACCCCCAAAAGCCCAGAAATAGTGCATGTTTTGTACAGTTCCAACATTGCCGGTAATGACACCCTCTGCTTTTCCACCTATAGTATATAGTTTGAAAAGCTGGGAAATCGCTTTCAGTCGCTGTTTCAAGTAGGTCATGTGCGGGCTTCAACCCCCCTCCCCCCTGAAAATATTCACTTTTTATGTGTACACAAACAAACACACACATGCACATACATGTAGAGAGTTCGGACTCTCCCGCTCTGAAAATCCTGGCTGGCTATGACGCTGCTTCAATGGGTGTGAGTTGCGAGGAAGAGAGCTGTAAACAAACGTGCACACATATGCACACCGATGAGGCGTACAATCCCCCGGGGCAGGTGATAGCTGCCCGCAATAGCAGGGCCAATGCCACGCGTTCCTGTCCGCACGTGAAAGTGGATAAGTAAGCACCCAGTATAGCATTCGTGCACCCAATGACGGCGGTCGACGGCCCGACCTAGAAAACGCCGCTGCTCCCCGGAGGCCATGCACGCGCTGACCGGCGTGCCTGCTACCGCTGAGACAACATACCGCTAGTGAGGCCGAACGGGATCATTCTACAGGGCCGCTCTCGGGCTGGCTGAACGCGGGGGCGACATGTGCTTCAGGGAGAGGTACGGGGGAGGGAGAACAGCCAGGCTGGTTTGAATGCCAATGCACAATCAGATCACCAAGTTGATGCAGCTTCCGCCCGAAGGGAAACAGTGGTAAAGTCATCATCTCAAGAAACGGCGCGATAACATGGATGGTTTAATTACTCCCGGGCGCGGTTAACGGGAGTGTCTAGTCACTTTACTCCAGCTGGTGCTGCTTCGTGCAAAGGCAGTGCGGAAAACATTTGTGCAGATACTGAAACGAATGTTAGCGTCTTTGACGTCGAGATTAATTTACCGTTTCGTAAATATAGTACAGTTAATTACCACGATATGTCATGTGCTTGATGTTTTGGGATGTGGAGTCGCGACACAGACCAGGAGAAGGCGTTTTGTGTGCGACCCACGAAGGGGCACTTGAAGCTGTTTGAGCAACAATCGTAAACAAGTTCTCACCGCTGTGTCATTAGCAAAGAACGCCAAGCACATTTGATAAATGTTTGAATTCTGAGTGTACAGCAGCAGAGGAAGAGAGACAAATGAGGGGGGAACACCAACGAACACGATCTGTTTGCACATTTTCTTTGTTATTATTATTTCTAACAGATCAATAAAAACTCGCATACGACAAATACTTCGGCAGTATAGTTATAGTGGAAATTTATTCGCTTATCAACCGATCTCTCAAGTTAGCCTTGACTGGTGCTTAGTATGGACCCAACACTTGGAAGTCGTGGAAAGAAGAGTGGGCAATGTTATCGAATTCTTTATTTGTTCATCAGCTGGGGCGCGATGCTTTAGCGTATACGGTCAGTTTTACGATATTCTTGCCACTACGTTACGGTGCATCACGCCGATTCAGGAGTCAAGTTTCATCTACAGCGATGACAAAAATCCTTCGAGTAAACATGGACAAGCGGCTGTGACAGTGATGTCGCGTAACACGCAAGAGTGACGGACTGTGGCTGACTGTGTCTGTGTGCTGTGTAAGCGAGGTTTTAATATAATGACCCTTGTAGTCCAGATGAACAGATGAAATATTTTCGTAGACGGCGCCGCTCCATTGCGTCAAGTCATCCTCCAGATAATTTCAGTCTGCAATTGCGGGGCTTTGCGACGTTCAGGGAAAAGATGAAGCCCGTAAAGTAATCCTGAAAGTGAAAGACATTGCGGAAACTCGCAGTCACGATACTTTTGTTTCAGTGGGTACATATTGACATAATTGGAAATGATCGAGCAACCGAACTGGCAGAGGGCGCGTCTGTATGGCTGCGTAGTTGCTTTTAGGCTACGTAATGATCGCTTTAAGGTGTCCTGTGGGATGCTCTGTTGTAGTTCTTGCAGTGCTGACTTGCAGTCAATATCACCACCGGTTGGGTTAGACAAAGCATTTTGCCCAAGGCAGCTTCAGCTGCGACATTACCATTGGCTAATAATTGTTGGAACGATTCGCTCAAGTCCGGCAGCCCATAATACCGCCACGCCTGGTACGAGAAAAGCCGCAGAACTAGCTTCACGTTCCACGTTGACACATCCATCAAGGAAGACTTGAAGGTGGGTACTAAACATCATATCTAACCGATAAAGGAGATAACCGACCCCCGGCAACGTCCGAGAGGGTAGAGCGCTTAGAGGTAACGCCAGGTTTCTTCAGATGTCACTTTAAAGAACACGAAGCTTCGGTATATCCGAGGCAAAAGAAGTGATGGATATAAGCGACATGCATGCTTACGCCACAAGTCACACTCTGGCATATTTACCTCGCATAAGAAATGCTCAGGCGGCACGTCTTCGAAAAGCAAGATTCTCCTCATTCTCCTCCTCCTCTGTACTGCCTCAGAAGCACTTGGTTGCATCGGTTACCCTGCCACGAAGATGGTAAACAACCAAGGTTGTATACGGTTTACATTCATTCATTTCATCCGTTCACTGTTCTCAATTTCTGTTGCTTTAAGTATGTTTTTGAGAGACGGACGACACACGCACCATCTTCCCTCGGCTCCACGATATACACTGCCTCAGTCCTCGATCTAGCGCTTTTCTAGCGTACTGTAGAGGTGAGTAATATCATTTGCACCAGAAACAGCTATCGCGAATATCGTAAAGATGATCCGTAATCATTAATTTTGCTTACGAATTAGAATACGAATATTTTTTGTATGCAATGCAAATTTTGTGTTATGTTGTAGGATTTCCCTCTATAACACTGAAGTGCATATTTTTCAATAATCGTGGAAGCGTTCTTGGAGCCATCAGAGAAGTCGTGACGCATTTCGTTAAATAACTGCATACAAAGTTTAACGAAATATCTCTCACAGAACGGTATTCTAATTTCGGAATTTTTAAATGTCATTGTTAAAGCGATCTCTCTATAAAGAGCATTATGGGCGCATTTGCGCGCAAGGCCGTGCACAAACTCCCGCTTTTTCGAAACTAGTGTGTTGGGGATAGCGCAGTGACAGTCAAAGTTCCTCAAAACGCAGGCGGGCTGTATACACGCTAATGTGTGCATTATTTAGTCAAGCATGCACAAGGCTGCCCGTGATCTCGCGCGGCGTGAACCCCGAGCACTGGAGGGCCTATGTACAGCCTGTAAAATTACCGCCGCCACCAACCCGGTGTAAAAGAATAGGCCGTAGCATTTAGTCGGCACCAACAATACTTCTCTTGAGATGTAACAGTAAAGCTTTGTTGAAAGGCTTCTGTTGCTGAATATGATACACGCGAGCCTACGGTGTAAGCGAGGTTTTAATATAACGACCCTTGTAGTCCGGATGTACAGATGCAATATTTTGATGTTTCGTTACACCGTCCATTCGGAGTTCTGAAGCCTGAGTTATTAATACGAATTAACTGCATATGCTTCTTGACCTGTTCACTTCAGCGCCTGCGGCCAACGTTGCCTACAATATGCAGAAGAGTTAAATAATATACGTTTAGAACATACATCTCGTACGCGCACTTCGATGCCAGTGGCCAACTTTGCCTCCAATATAAAAAGGTGACAGGAATATTTTCGAGGTGTTTGCAACGCACACATGCTTAAAGAGACCCTGAAACGGTTTTGACGATATTGTATAAACGCATTAGGCCGGTAAAGTAAGTCCTAAGGATCATTTGCAGACCGATTTAAGCTCTCTGCGTCAAGTGTGTAATTTATTACAAGACTTTCAAACGCGCGAATCGCTACAGATCGCAGCGGCGCAGCCGAACGAGTTTTTAAACTTCCCGCTTCCACTCTACGTAGCATTGTTCCATTATACGTAGCACCGGCGACCTTTCTGATTGGATATGTCCAGTCTACATCACTGAACCTCCGGTGGACAGTGCGCGTCGTCTGCATGTGTTGCAACGTGCTCTGTGTTGACATGAGCTGCGCGACAGTGTTTATCTCGAGGAATTCTTTTCTCGGAAACCATGGATTGCCCCAGCTGCGTTGTATGCTAGCGATCGTGACTTGCAAAGGTGCGACATCGTGTAAGGCATGTAAAGCAAATGGCTAACGGAGTCGCTTCAGCTCGTCGCTGCAGTGAGCGTCGGGCTCTCGCTATCCGATCAACGCCAGGATGCACGCGTCTGCGGCTGCAGCTTCAAGCCCAAACCCCATATGCGCGAAAATGCACGCGACAGCGACGGGCGATGCTATGAACGACGAAACGAGCCGTTCGCGCGACGTGTCGCGTGGTCGATTCCGCGCGATCGCTCGGTCTTTCAGATTTGGGGAATCCGTCGCTCGTCGCCCGGAAGTGCTGTGCTCAAGCAGCCAATAGCAAAACACCGGAACAAGATGCATCAGTGACGTAATGCTGATTGTCCGCTTTCTTATCGAAGCGCATCAACAACAACGTTCACATGGCCAACGGCGACGAGCGCAACGTTGACGTTGTCGAACGCGAACGTGCCCTCAGGGACGGGAACTACAAGTCCCGCGCCGTCTGTGACGCGGCTTGGCGGCACGTAGCAGCAGTGATGGGATCGAAAAAAATGCTGCAAGACAATGATAAACATTTTATGTACCATTAAGCAACAAAACATCGTATTTTACATTGCATACCGCTGACTACGGGCCACTTTTGGCACGAGTAAACGCCCTCATGCCAGCAACAGTGGAGATCGCTCGCTGAAGCCGTCGCGTGAATGAGGTTTGCCCATCCAAGCGACCGCTTGCGCGAAGACGATCTACGTCGCGTCGCTCGTCGCTGTCGCGTGCATTTTCGTGTATATGGGGTTTGGCCTTCACCCGTTTAATAAGAGGTACAGGCTGAGCTGAAGAGCGCTTCTCGATTCGGATCCGCCTGTGTCTCTTCCTGAGCACGTGTGCGCTGTAAACACCTTCTAAATGAATTCTTCCCAACTCGCCCCAGCTTCGACACTTGCATGCTAGAAATAAAATGAAGCGGAGACAGCGACATAGCAAGGAAGTTTTACTTTCTTGCTGTAAAAACTTACGAGCACTTACGAACGAATGGCTTTCTGAATTCGGCTCAGTTTTGTGTTCTCATCGCCGTTGTTTTCTATTTCAGTTCGTGACGTTCATGCTGGCATCTATGTTGAGCTGCATTATATAGACGGTCTCCTTTATTATTTTTTTCCTATTTTAGGCATTAGTCGCTTATGCAGTGCACCATAGCTTGGGTCTCTTGGCGCAGAGGTCGGCAGGTCGTTCGCGAGCGAACGTGTTGGCTAGCAGGGAGTGTTCTATATGCTTATTAAGATGGATCTCCGAGCAATCGTGGCACCCACTGGCATCGACCTGAAGCGAAGACCGTGCGGAAGTGTGTGGTATGCAATTACGTGCATATGAGGCCGCGAAAATGATGACGAAGCCTTGTGCGAATTGAGATGAATTCCGTAGCGATTGCGTCGCGGGTTCTCGTGGTAGTGGCTGCACGGAAACGAGGCGCAGGCACATGTACGTATAGGCGCATAAATTGCGACGTGTATGGTGACAAAGATAGGAAGGCACTGTGGAGAGAGTACTGGCGGCCATTTCTCAGGGCAGTTGTGTACGTATACACGTGTGTGTTTTATAGCGAGCGTGCACGTTGCTTGGTGCACTTTGAGTGGCTCGTTTATGGGGCCAGTACAACGCCACCGGTGGCACTCGAGGCTCGTGATGGCCCCACGAGATTAATCGATTAAAGGGCTGGACGAACTATGCAGATTTCAAAACGTATATTGTGTTGACGCGAATTTAAACGTTTCAAACGTTTCAACTGTAAGAAAACGATATAAATCAAAACCTGTCTTATTTTTAGTTCAAGATTTCAAAGCTGGGCTGGTTGGTTTATAGTCATCTTGTTTTCCGCCTTTCGAATAGCTCGTGCAGGTACATTAACGCGGAAAAGGCCAACAGCCCTTGCTGCGATAAAAAAGACGCAGAAACCTTTTGACAGAGTGCGCATGAAATGACGTTTACAATAATCACGACCGTCCGCTGACAGGCGGGAAAGCTTACTTATGGGACAAACTGGAAATTGTATATCAATGATAAATTGCGCAAGCATGCCAAATTATTAAATTGAAGAACAAATAGAAGCACGGCTACCCTTTGCGCTACATGCGGTTGTTCGCCAACTTGTTTGACAGTGTTACGTACGTATAACGAAAAAGGCAAAACAAATCTTGAGTACGTGTTTTGTCCATATTAAGGGACGTCAGGTAAAATTAATCCTGAGCAGTCTACAACCGCGTCTCTCATAGCGCCCATGTTGCTTTAAGAGTCTTTCATGGATCAAGCAACGATCGCCCCTGACAGACAACGCCGTACAGCGTTTTTAGGTGTAATTCGGGAAAAGGTGGTTATCTGCATAAGAAATCACATGGTCTAGGGGATGAATTCACAAAGATCTCCGTTAGTAAGTGCCCTTTCAGCTGCCTTCTCTAATATGTCTAGCAACAGGATTGCTGAACTCTTCTCTTATGCGAACAATTCTAGCGTTAGAGGATGTTGTGAATTCTGACTCAGGTGCTTATATTATCATTTGTTTTTTTTTGGGTGTTGGAGTTTTACGACAGGTGTCACAACAATTGCGAAATTCGATCTGTATGCTGTAGTGAATTAATGTTTCTTTATCGCAAAACGTCAGAGTAGCACCAGTTTCAAGGTAACGGTTTATCAAAAGCGGGCGTCAGGCAGTTCTGGATCTCCTTAACTGGCACGCGTACGAATTTTGTACTATTAGCTACACTGGCCTAGCCGGAGCCGATTTCACGTAGATCCTCGTGAGCCGTGCTGCGCATGCGCGAGGATCAGTGATGTCACACAGCTGGCTCACCGGAGCCGGCATCTCACGCGCTCTCCGCCACCGCCGCGCGCGACTCGCCGCTGTTGGTCTGCGCGTTCGGGAGGAGTGGCGTCGTAGCTGCGGCAGACACACTAGCGCCGGCGCGCGCGCGGACTCCGCCACCGCCGCGCGCGACTCGCCGCTGCTGGTCTGCGCATTCGAGGGAATGACGTCGTAGCCATGGCATACACACTGGCGCCGGCGCGCGCGCAGCTATTCGCCTTCGTTGCGCAGTCGCCGTCTGACACTGCGCTGGAGCCGCTTGATAGCGCCTCTGACTGGCGTTTGCAGGTGGGTAACGCCGTGGAGAAGAGCGCAAATGCTGCTCAACGGCGCAGAAGAGCCGAAAAGCTTATCTAATCGGATCCCGAAGTAGTTGCCTGGCAGTTAGCGGTTCAGCGTACGAAGAATGAACAGAAGAAGGCTAATAATCCTAGATAATCTGGAAAGCTAAGAATGATCAGCTGAACCTTTGGCTAACACTACGTATATCCTGGCACAGCCGAGCTAAGCCACTGCAATTTTTTTAGTCATCCATGGGGACGTGGCGCTAGTTTTTGAATTTCTGCTACGCTGGGCTTCAATTTCGTAGCTTCTGTATGTATACTAAAGTGAACAATTCATCATTAATTAGTGAGTCGTATTAATTAACAGCTTGGACAACGCATTTTGTCGTGGCAGTGAAGTCAACCTCTTCACTTAAGCCGACTGAAGAGACCGCATTTAGCCGTGTGCTATATGCGTAAGTTGTATAACGCTACAGGATACTGATTTGTCACGGATAAGTACGTTCCGACCATATTGCCGATTACCACTGCGCTTGATCGCTGTGTAAAAAAAAAAAGAAAGAAACGACAGCGCGCGGGCGTGCCCGTTACGATGTTTCGGTATTTCAGTTATTGCTGCTTCTGTAAAGACTGAGTAGGCTGAGCTTTGGCTCATTGGTTGCGGGAACAGGTTCAGACCTTTTCCTTTTGTTTATTTTCTACGCGCCGCTTTACTTGGAGTACTCCAGGAAGCGTGCTCCGCCCAGAACAACATTGGCACGGCAGAGACGGCAGCGTAACGATACCTTGCGACCAGCAGACGGAACGGTTTGTACAGGAATAGCCACCACCCTCGACCGAGGCGGCGAATGGAAATAATGGCCTAACCACGCCCATGTCAGCCTGAAACACTTTGTGCCGAAGTACACATTTTACCAGAGGAAAAAAAAAAAAACACCCACAGAAATGATTATCGAATTTGTTCTTTTTTCTCAAATACTAAGTGGGACATGCTCTCTCCCTTCGTACATGTGCTTCCTAGTGGATCATGCAGCTAGCTGAAACTTGAAATGCCTGGATTAATGTGTTGCAAGACGAACAAAACTTTAGTGATAGGGCATTGCAGACAATTAACAAATTAGTAGAGTTAAATGGAGAGAGAGAGAGAGAGAAATGTTTTAACGAAAAGCTTGAGATGTTTGCCTGGCTATTAGCGTGACATGCTACTCCAGGTGCTGGGTGATGATTATGATACATACACTGATAAACACATAACAGCACATACAGCCACACACACATAGATTACACTGTTTACAAAGTTTCGTTGAGGTTGGTGGCCCGCAAGAACGTATGCAGCGCTCTTGTGGCGCGCAACGCACAGGTGCTGCTTTGCCATGGGCCCAGAATATGCTGTAGTTCTAAGCTCGAGTCACGTTGTAGGTGTAATGCCACCCCTTCAGAGTTAAGTGGAATAGACAATTGGACAAGTTGGTTAATCTTGATCTGAAAAACAGCGACATACGTGCAGCGTACTTCGCATGGCCTGAAATGCGTGGCAGAAACGTACGATGATGACGTGGTGTTCTCGGAGGAAACATGAGTGGCATTTGCGCCGCTGTTCAGCGAAATTTGAAAAAAAAAGAAGGGGCAATGTCCTTCCAACATCTGCGGCGCCAAGCGTAAATTCGTATTCGCTCCATGTAAAACGGGGGTGGTCTATCAGTTGCCGTATAGTGATGCGGAAGGAGGTATACAGGACAGACGGGGCGCTGCATCAATGTGCACATTAAAGAGCATGAAAGCGCCAGCAAGAGTGACATAGAATGTCGCACATCGGTGCGCATTATGGCACATTTTGATGCAAACCCTGCTTTGAGCAATGGACTATCATTCGCCGTCACAGGAATCAACTCGTAAGGTAAATCGTTGAAGCGTGCCGCGTTCGTAAAGAAAAAAAGATATATGCGTTAGTCACCCTTCAGTGTCATTATCACAGAGTGAGTTTAATTTTCTTCAGAAAACAGACAGTGATTAGACTCTTCTTGAACACGTAACGTTGACGTCTGAGTGGTACAAGCATGCTCCCGATTTCTTATTGCGATTGTTTTTTATTACTGTTTCGGAGTGCACGTGGCATGATCGTGTATAAAAGTATGTGCACACTTTAATATACTTCGGAGTTGCGAATCAACGCCCGTCCCGTTTTCTTGCGCCATTTTTAAGATTAAATAAACGCCCCGCCACGGTGGTCTAGTGGTTATGGCGCTCGACTGCTGACCCGAAGGTCGCGGGAACGAATCCCGGCCGCGGCGGCTGCATTTTCGATGGAGGCGAAAATGTTTGAGGCCCGTGTACTTAGATTTAGGCGCACGGTTAAGAACCCCAGGTGGTCGAAATTTCCGGA
This sequence comes from Rhipicephalus sanguineus, assembly GCF_013339695.2. Taxonomy (NCBI): domain Eukaryota; kingdom Metazoa; phylum Arthropoda; class Arachnida; order Ixodida; family Ixodidae; genus Rhipicephalus; species Rhipicephalus sanguineus. Next base: position 210,676,967 of record NC_051176.1, on the reverse strand, counting down.
GCCCTCCACTACGGAGTCTCTCATAATCATATCGTGGTTTTGGGACGTTAAACCCCAGATATTATTATTAAGATTAAGTAAGCGGAGAAATAATGCCACCTGTACGTAGATGATACCTACAGAGGTGACCAGCAATCACGCACATACGAAAATTGCTAAAACTATTTTATGGCGAATTCCACTGGTCGAGCCGGAGCAAGTTTTCTTGCTCCGCGTTCGAGAATCTGCGTTCCACTGGTCGATTCGGAGCAAGTTCGCGTTTTCCACTGGCAGATTCGGAGCAACCCACTACGCGACGGAGCGTTCCGAGTTGCTCCGTCTTGCAGAGGTGGATTTCGCCGGAACTCCGGCAACGCGGTGACGTCATTTCCGGTACAGTCGTGTTTAAAACGGGGTCTGATCACCCTGTGCACTTGTTTACATTCCTAAAATGGCGTTGTTTGACTCTGCTGGGCGAGCTTCTGGTTTGCTTCTAGCTGTGAGCGACAGCGAGAGAGCGAGTTCTGACGGTAGTAGCACCAGCGATGACGACGAACCGTACGTGCTCTACGAAAGTATGTTCAAAGAAACGTTCCCTGACCCGCTGTGCGCACGCCCGAAGATCATCGGCTACATCGAAGATATTTCCATGTGCTCGTCCATATTTGTCAGCGCAACACAAGAAAATGGCACGCCTGCTTTTCGCCACTGCGGGGTCGAAGTGTGCGCTTTGCAGCGGCGACCCATGGAAACGCACAGAGCGGAAGCAGAAATAGTTCCCGGAGCCAATTTACGTGACGTATGCATAAACAACTTCCGGAGTGACCTCACGCGGAGCATTCACGTGTTCCACTGGCAGATTTGGCTTGGTACAATCCGAGTGCTCGCTCCAGGATTTCGGCGGCCGCTCCGGATCTCCCAGTGGAATTCGCCATTAGATGCGAAGTATCTTAAGGCGGAGCTCAATCCGGTGGTGGTGGTGTGCGGCGTGACCACCCTTACTGCGCATGCGCATACCCTCTGCACACACCTCCTCTCCACTCACCCTCTCCCCTTCTCCTCTCCCCTCCCCCTCTCCCAATACCCCTCGCCCCTCCCCCTTTCCACTCTTCCTCTGAAACGCGGGCTAGACATGCCGAAATTCTCTCCTGCGCAACGCCGCGATGAGCTCGAGCGCATGCGCGTCCCCTCCCCTTCTCTCTCCTCTCCTACGCTGCCCCCCTCTCGCCCGCCTGTCGACCGCGTTCCCCGCTCCCCCTGTGAGAATTAACGGCCAGGCTAGATGGAAGATACGACCCGCGTAGCGTCCCTCTTCGCGTTCCACGACGCGAGGTCGGTAGCATGCCCAACGAACGCCAACGGAACGCGATCGTGCAAGTGCTCCGGCTTCGCATCGCCTCATGGTCCCCTTTAGCGGGAGAGGGTGTAATTTTCTTTTTGAACACCCTTGTTTCGCATGCGTTGGATTTCTGGCCACGGCGGTCGCATTTCGATGGGGGCGAAATGCAGAAACAAACACTTTTATGTGCACGTCATTCGTGTGAACACCAGGTCGTCAGTATAAATGCGAAGTATAACCCCCCCCCCCCCCCCCACGACGTGCCTCGTAATGATATCGTGGTTTGGGCACGTAAAACCTCACATTTATTATTTTTTTATTTCCTGCGCATTCCAATATCCAGAAAGCAATGAGAAACTTGGCGCGCAATCTGTACATGGGCGAACCTGAGTCGTTAAAGAAACCTCCAGGACAACAGCTAAAAATATAAGATCGCTGCTAATTCCGCATCTTGAACGGCGTGCTGATGCATTTGACTGCTGGTTCGTGTTAATAAAACAAGGCGATGCAATTCCAGATTCGCTGGTTTCATATATGTGACGTCACTCAATTTCCCGGCACTCGGTGCGGCTGCTCGGCATGTCAAGCCTTCCCCTCTCCTGTTTCTCTTGCCACTCCCTGCTATTTCTTAAAGGGACACTAAAGGTAAATATTAAGTCGACGTTGATTGTCGAAATAGCGGTCCAGAAACCTCGTAGTGCTGCTTTTGTGCCAAGGAAGTGCTTATTTTGAAATAAAATCACGTTTTTAGTGGTCCGCATCGCGTTAGCGCGCTTCAAATCTCCCGCCTGAAAATACGACTCTCATACGTCACTGCTGCCGTGCCCAACGTTGCCCGCTTTTACTGCGCGGCCGCCGACACTAGTAGCAGCAGAGCGGAAGTAGCGGGACCCACAGTAGCAACAACTGCCATCGAAGCTTGCCGCAATCGCCGCAATGGATGTGGACGGAGAACTTGACAACGAGACATTGGCTCGCAACGCTGGGCTCCAATTCAGCGACTTGAGCCCCGATGAACGCGGTATGCTGCTGAGGGCTCGTAGTGCCGGCGTCGTCGCGTACTACGATAGCAGCCTCGGCAGCGACTCTCCCGAGCCCGAGCCCGAAAGCAGCGAGGGAACCAGCAGTGCGGTGTCGGGCGACGAAGCTCATGCGGCATTTTGTCGAACTTTCTGTCAGAGCGACTTTCAGGAGCGCGCAAAACACACGCGGGCAGTACGCGATCCCGAAACTACCACTGAGACGGGCGAGGCGCAGTTCGGCGAAAACGGAGCCTTTGAACCACGCGCGCCGTTCCCCATGGCAACGCCACGGCTGTTATTATTATTATTTTTTTCATGAATCAAGCGGAAACGAACAAACAGCATTTTATTACGTCTTTTGATGCTCGGAAGGTTCTTTTTTTACTGCTGCTAGTTTGATTACTAGTGATTTATTGTAGGCCGACTTCCATACGTCATCGGGATCACTTCGAAAATGTCCCACTCGTGGCGCTCATCATGTGATACATTTAGCTTAATTTCTCGGTAAGTAGGGCACTGGTGTTGATAACATTGCCGTTTCAGAAGTTGTCATACATTGGACTTTCACTCTGACATAAATTGTTATTTGCCTTTAGTGTCCCTTTAACGCGAAGGAGATTTCCTTCATTTTGTTTTTCAAGATGAGCACGATCCAATAATCGAAAGTGGGCTAAATTTGACTGGCAACGTGATGCCCTTATAGGTTTATATAATCTTAAACGAAAGCTCTTCTAAATAAAATTGGTCAATGCACGATTGAAATACACTTATATAACTAGTTTCGAATCAAAATGAGTGAAATGCTGGATGTGCACTTTGGATCGAAATAAGCCGGATCCACTTAACCAATGAGCGTGCACCACGAACACCTCTTGTCCAAAACAACCAACCGGGCCGCGTATACAGTCCGTTTCACGCGTGGCCCACTTATCTTGCTGTTGTGCTTTCGTTACAAGGCGGTGGACTTAAAATGGACGCCTGCGGAAATGGGGTTGGGGACGGTTCCATTCCAAGATATTTATTTACACAGCTCAGGCTTGGTGGCTTCCCCCTATGCTCATTTTGTAATCAGCAGGAGACGACTCGCCGCTTATTTCTATCTTGTCACCGCTCGACTTTTCGAATAAAAAGAGTACTACAAGCACCCCTTTGAAATGTGGATCTTGAATTAATTGAATCGATTATCCTTTCGTTCCAGGCCTGTACTCTTGGTCACAGACACAGGCATGTTTGCTCCGCTGTCAAGTAACTTGTAAATTGCATCAAATTTGAAGAATTCATTACCGTTTTTTTTCTGTAATATTTCTATAATTCTAACGTATACATTTTTATATCAAAATCGCTTGTTCAGTGGCATACTGACAATTTTAACGTTTTATGCTGTATTGGAATAACCCACACATTTATTTTGCCAATCACCCCGTAATGGGTAAGAGGCACAAGTACACGTTGGATAACAACAACGACAACCCCTCCAAAGGAAGTATGACTTGCCAAGTGCGTGCACAGAAGAAAAGTGTAAAGCATCCTCTTGTTAGTGCGTCATTCAGACATTTTCTGGAACCGTGGTAGCTTAGCGTATAGGATGTCGCGTTGCTAAGCTCGGAGGCGCGGGTTCGATTCCCGGCCACGGCGGCCGCATTTCGATTGGGGCGAAATGCAAAGAACACCGATTGTGCCCAGATTCAGGCGCACGTTGAAGAGCCCCGTGTGGTCGAAATGAATCAGGAGTCCCCCACTGCGGCGCGCCTCAAAATCATGTCGTGGTTTGGGCACGTGAAACCCCAGCAATTATATTATTGGGAATTTTTCTGTGTAGCTTGGACCGGTCGAAAGAAAAAAAGTTCGAACCAGAATGAGCCAGTTACTGTGTGTCACGTACCTGTAAATACCAAATGGAACATTTATTTCTGAACTGCGGCTATAGTAGGTTATCGACATTCTAACTGAAATGCAGGTTTGATGTGGTTTGATGACATGAACACAGCGGCAAAAAAATGTTGGAGCAGGTGTTTTGCTCGATTCAGCTTTAAATGGATCTGGTTTTTTTTTTAGTAAAACGAAAAGCCCTTGAATTAATTTAAAATGTAAGCGCTCTCTTTTATGGCCGCGATCGCAGCGCAGTCACCGCTCAGCGGGCTGCACCCGCGGGGGGCCTTCTGTTTGGTGACGCCGCTGTAAACATATACATATATACCTATAAATAACGACATCAGCGAGAAGCAGGCCCGTAGCCAGACCCCCCCCCCCCCTCGAAATTTTGGGGAAGTAGGTGCTTTTACCAAAAATAAATATTGAAAATAGGTGTTTTTCTCAAATAGTCGAAATTTTCAGCAAGATCCCCCCCCCCCTCCTCCCGAAAAATATTCCTGGCTACGGGCCTGCCGAGAAGATCCGGTTTGTCCGCGGGCACACATACTCACAGGATGCTCGAGAGAGCGAGAGGAGGTGTGGTGAGCGCATGAGAAATTGGCTCGCTGTATATGCTCGCGCTTTCGACACTGCATGTTCACTTCTTTCGCCTTTGGTGTAACGGTGGAATCTCAGGGGCGGCGCCAGCGGAGGGCACGGGGCGGCTGCAGCCCCCCAAATATTCTCGCCTGCCTCCCCCCCCCCCCCTGAAGGAAATTACTTGGCTTTGGTGCCCCCCACCCCCCCTTTCCCGCAAAAAAATCCTGGCGCCGCCCCTGCTGTGGCCGCAGCACGCATAGATACAAAGCGAGATACAACATATGGATTCGGGGAGAGTGCGTCTAGGGATCACTAAGCCAAGAAACTTGGAAAACATGAAGAAAAATGTAGAGTTTAGCTAAATTCGGTGCTGGGGAAAGCAAATGGCGGCGAGTGAACTAGTCAACACAGGTCGCACGACATTCGCAAGAGAGATAAAGGCGCACCGAAAATATTCTGAAACCGTGTAAGGTCACTATAGGAGCACCAACTAAAGATTCGCGAGCCTTTATACGGGATGAAGACAATGACATCTAAGAATGGGAAAATGCGGTCCTAACGTGAAGGGCGTTATTAGTAATAAATTAGGCAAAAAAAGAAGTGTTTTGTCTGAACTCAAGTATATTAAAGGGGCCCTGCAACACTTTTCGAGCATGCTCAAAAAGCGCTGCCGATCGGTAGTCGAGGCTCCCGAGAACACGCGAGCCAAATATTATAGCGATGCGCACGGCCTGGAATTTACAATAAATTCTCAAAGTCAGCTGAAAATCGCTCCCTCTTCTCTCGACAAGTGATGTATTAGTCCGCAAAATATGACGCGATTGTCGGCAGTTCCACCATTGGCTGATGTTATAATCACGATAACACCCTCATTATTACTTTCGTTGTTAATTTTGAGTTCAATAAGTAGATAATATGTATGTTTAAATTCTGTTATCGCGTTAAAAACACCGAACAAACATTAATATTAGCACTTCCGGTCTCACCGACAGCTCGTCTGCTCGTAGTTGCGTGGTTCCGTTTTCTTCGCCATGCGCAGTGCCGAAAACGTGAATATTTCTGTGCTTTTGACCATCGCCGGTTGCCGTTGAGAGTGGCAGCCGTTCGAGTGTTGCCTCGTCAGCTGGGAACTGCATCGTCGGCACGTTCTCACGACCGACCGAGGCAGCCGTGCAGCATGTCTCCGATAACAGTGCTGGCGTCCGGTAATGGCGGCGCTTCGGGGTCGTCTGCCAGTGCCGTCTTACGAGGAGGTGTATCGGAGTATGGGCCGAAACCGATCTCAGCTGTCATTCGTTCCAAACGAGCGCGCAGGTTTGCTTCCATGGTTGGCAAAGCGATGTAAACACTACGGCGTTCGAGGTGCACACCCAACATTACCAAACCGACGCGCAGTTTTCAAGCACGCGCGATACGCAGTGCGATCGGCTCCGCCGTTCGCTGTCTGTTCAGTATGTCATCGAGCCGTACCTCGGCGTATCCTCCCCGTAGTCTCAGGTTCCCGAGAAACCGCGACACAGCAACCAAGCAGACTCGCATTTTCACGGTAGCTGCAGACAGCCGGGGGATGGGTCTGCGCCGGCCCGATGCCCCACGATCCTTTCTTCTAGTCTTTAGTTCTTTGTCGTCAGCCCGCACTCGCTGTGCGCCCGCATTCGAAGAGCAAACAGCATCGAAGTACCGCCACTGGGAGAAGGGTGCACGCAGCTTTGCCGCGTTGAACACGATTCAAGCGCGAGCAGTGCGACGAGGCGGTGTATCGGAGTGTGGGTCGAAACCCATCTCAGCTGTCATTCGTTCCAAACGCGCACGCAAGTTTGCATCCATGGTTGGCAGAGCGATGAAAACACTACGGCAGTTCGAGGTGCACACCCAACATTACCAAACCGACTCGCAGTTTTCAAGCACGCGCGATACACTGTGCGATGGTCTCCGCCGCTCGACCAGCTCGACGACGACCGCGCGAGCCGACCGGAAGTGGCGCCACAGACCACGTGGTTGCGCCGAGACGCCAGAGAGAAAAAAATGCCGCCGGCGCTGACGTCGCCTCCTCGCACCTCTGCCCTCCCTCCCTCCCTCCCTCCCTCCCTCCCTCCCTTCACGCCGCGCGCAGCTTTCCGCGAGCTCGCTACGTTGAGTTGAGGGAGAATGCTGCGGAACGTGATCTCTATAATTTGGTAACACCACTTAGACTTGACGGATTCGAAAAATTTTTGCGGCATATGACTCGTGAAGAGTCATACGTCAATAATGAGACTATTCCAATATTTAAGGAGGAAAACCGTAAAGGGTGCGTGTTAACGTGGAAAACTTCAACAGGCAATAACGCAATAAAGTGAGTGAGTGAGTGAGTGAGTGAGTGAGTGAGTGAGTGAGTGAGTGAGTGAGTGAGTGAGTGAGTGAGTGAGTGAGTGAGTGAGTGAAAAAGCTTTATTGAAAAAAAAAACAAAAAAAACCCCCAGCGGATTGAGGCTTGGGCCTAGGCCGCGCCAGGGGCGGTGGAGAGACCCTATCTCCCAGCCGCCTCTCGGGAAAACTTCCTAATAACACGACAGCACTGTGTGTGTGTGTGTGTGTGTGTGTGTGTGTGTGTGTGTGTGTGTGTGTGTGTGCGTGCGTGTGTGCGTGTGTGTGTGTGTGTGTGTGTGTGTGTGTGTGTGTGTGTGTGTGTGTGTGTGTGTGTGTGTGTGTGTGTGTGTGTGAGATAAAAATGAGAGAAAGGCAGGAAGGTCAACCAGAAATTCATTCTTTTTGCAGAAATATAACATTCGGTTTGCTGCCCTACACTAGGAGGAGGGGGAAGGGGAAAGAAAGACGGAAAGAAGATCGGAGAGAAGAGCAGGCGAGCGAAACCAAACAAACAAACAAAAAAAGAAGGTGTGGCGTGGGAGTACTGTAGCCTAACCAATAGGGCACTACCACGCAAAAAGCAGTGCCACGTGAAATCCTGATACAGCTTACTAAACAGACGTGCCCAAAGAGAAAATTATTACCGTGCAAATTCCAAATGGGCCGCGTGAAAATTGGATGAACCTAATCTATGAACGCAAATGAGATAAGGATATAAGCTGAGTTTGTGAGGATGCGATCATCTGAGACGCAGCTGTAAGAGATAAAACAGAGAAAGGCAGAATATTAACCTTTAACGTGATAACCCGTTGTTCACTTGTGGGTTGGCGACATTCGCTCGGGTGTAGTTACCATGGCAGCGCAGACGTATAGCTGGCTGGTCGTGTTCTCGTCGTGTGAGCGATTTAATGATTCGTTGGTTGCCACAGTCATATCTGCATTGTTTGTAGTATGCCTTTACGTTTAATTCATTTGCGAATGGCATTTAATTGGCCCGGTTTCACGACCGAACCGTGCATGACTTTGCGTTGCAAGCGGTAATTTTTCGAAGACATACGGGAAACGAAGCCAGCTGGCTTGGAGTTCTGGGCCCGCATTCACAAAAATGTTCTCGCGCTAAAGCCATTCGCAAGAGCAGATGCCAGCTAATCGCCACGTTGGACATAATATTGTCACGTGGTCGTGACGTCGACGAAGGTAGCAGTCGGCGTGTCCAAGATGAAACTGTTTTTATATGGCCGAACTTGTGGCCGGGAAAGGAAAAGTCAAACTAAGCAATACACACTGTATCCTGATAGCGGCGAACAAAGCGTCGGCCGTCGATAAGCTGCTCATGGCTGGGACGCGCAGTCTTTTATACATCACGCGTGGAACTTTTCAGTCTTATCACTGGTGGTCGCGCAAGCTCTGGAATAATCTAGACTATTCGCGTCCTGCGCGCAATCTTAACAAAGTTATCTACTACAATCGCGAAGCTTCTCGAACACTGCGGCGTGGTCAGCGTCGAGCGTTGCTAACCGTCCTTGCTTGTCAAACCCGAATACATCAAAATAAAACAATAAGTGGGCGTGGCAATATTAACGAAGGCGGCCACCTAGTAAACATCACTTATGAACTACAAGCTTGGTTAATTGGCCTCATAACTGCAATCATATATGCTCAGGTGCTCGTGTACATTTCAGTATACGCACGGCGTGACCCGAATCACCCATGCAAACAAGGTTACGAGTGAAGTGCTGCTGCAGAAGAAAGGGTTGTTTTGATAGCCTAAGTGGGCATTTTTTTGACTTCCGCGTCACTTTAGATTCTTGAGCCAATAAAATCTTGGTTCAGGCTGCCGTTCAGTTGTTATTTTCTATGTGTATATATACACGCACTCACACAAACACACACGCATATACATGTAGATGAGTCGGACCCCCTTCCTCCCTCCCCCCGAAATGAAATCCTGGCCGGCTACGCTCCTGGCTACAGACAATGAACGAGCAGATAGGAAACAAAGTGGCCCACTTTCCGCTTTTTTTATTCACAACCACATAACGCCAAAAGATAATGACGCTAAGGAAATTGTAGGGAAAATTATTTGTAATTATGTCTTTAATTGGATTGTTTAAGCGATAAGGTAAAGGGGAATGAAAATAGGCGAAAAAAAACAACTTGAGGAGAGCCGGAACCATATCCTCCGCATTCTCACACGTGCATTGCTCAATTGAGGTATGGGGGCGGCTGTTTTAACTTCTCACATCTACATTCTTGGGTATTTGTGCTTGTGCCGCGTTACCCAGCGCAATTGATGGCCCACAGCGGGAGATCTGACATTCCTTGTGACCACGAGCAGCACGCATTACGTTATGCTTAGGGGCAGGCAGCAACCCCTCGTCTGCTATCAGAATGCATCAAACTTGCCGGTGTCGAGACCTTCGCTACGCAAAAACAAGATAAACTGAAGCTAGACACTGGGTCTTGTGTTGTATAGCGAATCCAAGCTTCAGGTCACCAAAAATGTAAGACCAGCATTAAAGAATGCAAAGTAGTCCACAGTATTGAAGAAAGCGTGTAACTTGTTGCGGCGCCGGGTCATGACATTGTATTTCAGTGGATACCCAGCCACGTTCTGAATAAAGGGCAAAGAAGAAGTAGAAAGACTCGCCAAAGAAGCCTTGGATGAAAGAAGTTATTCTGCAATCCGTATGTCTATGTCGGATGCTCATAATATATAAAACAAGGCTCTACCCACTGTTGTACACGGAGAGATTGTTTGACAGTGCTAAATCAAAGAAAGCGTTGTTATATGAAATTGATCCATAAAGAAATTCCTCGATAGCGGCAGATTTCCCGCGACACATAGAGACGTTGATTCACACGTGTCGACTAGAAGTAGTGGATACAAATAGTTACCTGAACAGGATACACCGTTCCAACTCGCATCAGTGCTGCTGTGGATATGAAATTGAAAACGTTGGTCACATTCATTTAGAATGCACAAAGCACGCAAATGAAACAAGAAAGTTCGATGGAAAACTGGCGACTTTGAGCAAGCGCCCTTTTACATTACAGAAATTACTTGGACAGTGGCCTGCAAAGAATCTGCAGAATGTGCAAGCAACTTCAGATTTCTTAGTGGATACTGAATTAGACAAGCGTTCGTGATTGGCAGCCTCGTGCAGTTAACTATGAAGTGACTTGCCATCCCATGTACCGTTGATACAACTTAGACATAAATGAGTGTTTGTGAAAGTTATAGTGTAAAGTGAACTATTGCCAACGAGCTGTCCATTTTCATGTTATTTTCACTATTCCTTTCAGTTAGCTATTTAATTGCTTTACTTGCACTTGTTTTTAGGGTAACCATTCTTTTTTTTTTCTCTCTCTCTACAGCGAAATGGAGTAGCCGAAGTGCTATGTACCTCAAACTCTCCACAGCAGTGAAGTTATAACAAACAGAAAAGAAGGTAAACCGGGGACCCTGTTTCTTTGGTCGCAACCCTTGGTGAACATCTGATTTCTTGCGTCCTGCAGCCATATGGCGTTTTGAAAGGCACTTTTTGCCCAAATGTTGGGGCGAGGAAATTTCGTAACCATGTTCATTCGATCGTTGTCAGCTGGCACTACAGCCGGTTTACCTTTGAAAAATATTGTTGACTATATAAACTGGCAATTCTCGTAAATTTTCACACATTACAACGTTTCTACGGTAATTTCGTGCCATAGAAAAAATTCAAGAGCCCTTGCCCTATCGGGAAAATGGAGGCAAGCGAAGCCTGCAGTGTGCATGCCTGACCTACTTCCTTCCTTCTTTCTTTCTTTCTTTCTTTCTTTCTTTCTTTCTTTCTTTCTTTCTTTCTTTCTTTCTTTCTTTCTTTCTTTCTTTCTTTCTTTCTTTCTTTCTTTCTTTCTTTCTTTCTTTCTTTCTTTCTTTCTTTCTTTCTTTCTTTCTTTCTTGCTTTCTTCTTTCTTTCGTATTGATAAATGCTCCCTCCTAACTGCTTCCTTCCTCCATGCCGGGAATTGGACTTTCATCTACGTGCTTGGCAGCGCAACACTTCAGTTGCTACAGGCAACAACGACGGCCATGCGTTAATATCCAGGCAACAATGAAATGCGGCAACGCGAAATGACAAGGGACCGTGATAAAGGATCAGATTGCCATATACCGTAAACGACTGATCGCCAACGAGCCCGCGACCGAGAGAGCATCAGTTATTGGAAAAAGGGGCAAACAAATAAATACGCACGTGACCGGCGCACCTTTGAGTGTCGCACTTCTTCGCGCTCGCAAGCGCCGGGTTATTTGCATACGACGCCACCGTTTTCTGTGAGTTATTACAAGCTTCGCTTGAAAACGTGAGAGAATGAACGATAACACTGCTCACTGCTGGAGGCGCCCGTGCACTGTTAGGCGAATAATTTTTCAGTGACTGTATCTAAAGCACAGAAATTTTTAATGACAGAAGAAAGCTATTGCCGTGGAATGCGCTATTTCGGCAAGGGTAGACTACTCATGCTTGTTAGAAGTAAGACACTGGCACTGCGTTACGCAATAGTAGAATCCGGTTAAACGAAACTCGCTTACGGCAACGCCGGATAAACAGATCAATGGTGCCAGCTTGAGTTGATAGCCTATATGGGCACAATGTTAAAGCTGGATCAAACGGAACCCATCTTTCTGTGAACACCAGTTAAATGGAACTTGAACCAAAGCTACCACCTACCTCGTCGGCGTATATATGTATGGAATAAGATAACTCCGACATATATAATGAAGAAATGTATGGAATAAGATAAATACGACTATAGATAATGAAGAAAACGCAAAGCATCAGGCCGGTTGCGGGAAAATTAATGCAAATGTAAGATGTCCAACTTGCAACGGTGTCTCCATCACTAGGACTCCGCTTAGGTAAGTAATGATCTCTCAGTAGAAAGAGAGCACCAAGGAGTCAATGGGATCTGGTGGACAGGCCATCAGAAATTCTGCGTTCACACCGCCAGGAATAAAAAAAAAATCTCAAATGATGCCCTTATATTCTACTCTGATGAGACACTGAAAACACACGTCGTTGAAGTTTGTAACGAAGACTATGATTCTATCGAGTAAAATGAAATGCTACTGTTGCAGCTCACGTTACTATTTCAGACACGACAAGAAGCAGAGTTGAAAGTTTGCAGCTCTATTTTCAACTCGAGGACTGCGCATTATTACTGGGATTGAGTTCCCGCATAAACGTAACTTCGCGTAAAGGAAGCTGCAGTATTAGAAGTAGAGCGCAATAAAGATTTATATTTTTCTTTTTTTTTTGCATCGCATTAGCGGGTTGTAGCTGGAGAGTGTCCCTACAAGCCATAACAAAAAGTTTCCAACCAAAGGCACGGAATCAAGACACTTTGCGTATCGTTCAAGCGCTCATCATAGGCCGTATCGTCTATGGCGCGCCGCCGTACCTAATGCTGCATGAGAAAAGCCAAAATCGAAAAGGTCCGCGTAATGGTTATAGGAAAGCACTCGAGACTGGCCCACTGGCCCGACAAAGCATGAACGGAAACTCTGATGATGCTCGACGTACAAAGCACGTGACAGGAGATGGTCGAAGCACCGAGCCAGCCAAACAGAGATACTGAAAATGACCGTCACCGACGGCAGCGTCCTCGTAAAACTAGGCTATGACGTGAGCATGACCTCCGATATCGTATCAATTCACCGATTCCGCCCTGCAACAGATACAACCTAACAGTTGCTACAATACCAACAAGCGTGCACCCAATATTAGACAAAGAAAGAAGGCAGGGAAGAGCGAGAGCATTTGACAATACACTGAAGATTCCCACGGAAGACAAGACAACGCTAAATACCCGCGCTTACACCAGCAGCGTGATAAACGCAAGTTGAGACGAAATAACTGCAGCAGCAGTGCCGTCCAGGAACCCATACACCGCAGAAGTGCCCATATGCCTGGCGATGACTACCTGCACATCGCACGCAGCTGCTCACAATTGGCATGCCGAAACTTCTAGAAAGGCAGGGTATCCTTTCCCGCCATGCATATACTTCACAAACACTATATATATCGTAAAAAGAAGATTCCCGAGACCTCCGTCGTCCGGACCCCGTGCCGCGAACTATACTGGCAGGAAAAGAAGCGGCAAACTTCCCGGCCAGAGAACACACCGGCCGGTATTTCCTGCTGGAGGAGTCCACAAAAGCGACGAGGTCGGAGTATATCCAAGAGGAATACGCAGAAATCCTCCAACGTACCGATTGTTAAGGAGAACCGAGTGCATCCGAAACCAACGAGAGAGGAGGCGGCAACATTCAGACGTCTAAAAGCAAGTTCGTACGCTAACGACGCAATACTTACCGGAATCTGCCCTACAAGATTTGAGCGCACATGCGAGCCACATGGCAGTGGGCTGTCCTGTACCCATGTATCCCAGTGAACAGGAATAAAAGAAGAACAGGAAAGGGAAGAGTCGTGAGGGGCCGTTCTTGCTTCCAGGAGTCTGCAGCTCTAGCGAAAACTGGTAAACCGGGATCAAGCCGCAGCAAAGGCCGAGGGTGAAGACAACACACCGGCTCTTGAAGCAATAAACGTTTACTTCTTCCTCTCACCACCCTAATATAAACACATTTCAGAGCGCTTCGAATGAAACGCTTCTTGTTAGCTCTATATCCTGCGCTTAAATGACGCTTTGCATAGACGGAAAGCGCATTTTTCTATCGTTTCAGATATTTCATTTTTACATGCCGTGGCCCATAACTTCAGGTGTTTATTTGTTGTGTATTATAATATGTTTGTAATCGCCACTCCATACCGTATAGTGCGGATAGCAGCCGTATCGTAACAACAACAACAACAACAACAACAACAACAACAACAACAACAACAACAACAACAACAACAACAACAACAACAACAACAACAACAACAACAACAACTACAACAACAACAACAATAATAATAATAATAATAATAATAATAATAATAATAATAATAATAATAATAATAATAATAATAATAATAATAATAATAATAATCCAATTCTGTGTCCACTGCAGGACGAAGGCCTCTCCCACAATACGCTCTATTGCGCGAGCCGATTCCGTTTTCGTGCTACCTTCTTAATTTCAGCTGCTGTGTGTTTTATGATGAATGAATGAATGAATGAATGAATGAATGAATGAATGAATGAATGAATGAATGAATGAATGGTATGTGGCGTGATTTTCTTGTGCAAGGTTGTAAAAGTTTTTTTATTACTTCTTCTATTCATCTATATTGTTCTCTCATTTCACATGTTGTTTCGACTACATTCTTGATCTAGCGAGAGCCCCACACTGTCGCTGTCGGTAAACAACGCCAGCTAGCCGGAGCTGCGAGCACATGCACTGTCTGATGGCCGAGCATTGTATCGCGCTTACGCGAGCCCATCTGATGCGAGCTATATAGTGGGCCAGGCCCAGAAGATCGTCGGAAATCCAGCCAGGCGCATCTCTCCGCGTACAGTCCGCTCGCGCGTTGATGCGGCGGATTCGGTGATAACGGCTTTCGTCGTCGCGACAACTAATCGGGAGGCGATCTGTACTGCAGGGCAGAGCAGCTGACGAGAGAAAAAGACAAAAATGAAGGGCTTCCGGGAGGAGAAACTCGAGGAGCGCCGCCCTTTCCTCGTCGTGGCTGGACACCATCGCTCCTCTCGGACGGAGCCCTTCCTCATCGCTGAGGAAGGCTCCTCGTGCAGCAGCCCCTTTGTGCCGAGTTGGACGAGGCCCGGCAGGCAGACCAGGCGTTTTCTTTTCGTTCCCGTCTCGCTTCCCTCTCGCTTTCAGCCCTAATAAGCCCGGCGGTTTGCATTTGCACCAGGCATCTGCGGCGAAGGGCGTTGGCCCGGTATAAAGCGCTGATGCCGTCCGAACCGCAAGACTTTGCTACCCTCGCGCGCGAGCGTTGTGGACGTCCGTTTCTCGTCACCGAGGCGGCACGTGCCGCGCATCCACCGCCCGCGCCCGTCTGGAGTACGCCGCCGCCCGAGGCCATAACCCGCGAGCCGGGTTCTGACCCGACCACAGCTTGCCCCCGTCACTCTTTACTGGCAGGATGCAAGCGCTACGTGTGAGTGACCGCAACATGCGTTGATGCCTCCGGATATGCGTTTCTGTGTGTGGAATACGTGCCGGTTCCTCTCGTGCGAGCCAGCCAGCTTGCTTATTGAAGGCAGCAGAGCGGATTGGGCGACGGCTGTTTAAAGGGACGGAAGTGATAATGTGACTATCCTGAAGGAAAATCCAAGAGGGCGCGAAATTAGTGCGGAAGGTTCCCAATTTTCGAGGTTATATTGTGAGCCTTTGGTAAAGAAAGCAAGGTGAAGCGAGTTCGAATCCCGGTATAGATCTAGGATACGAGCTCACTATGAAAAAATAGAACACGAGAAAAAAAAAATCACTTGGTTTTAGTGGTGGTACACCTGTGGGCTTAGCTTTCGAGACCAGACACAACCTGTATTTCAACGGATTAAATGAAATAAAATGCAGTGTACCTCACGGCATACTGTGCACCTACCGAAAAGTTCGATCAGTGCATTCGATTTGTGCTTCTCCTTTACCACACAGCGTAACTCTGGGAATCCACTCACCATTATCGCTTTATTAGCCCAGAAACTCGAATAGATCACTTTAAGCTTCAGTGGTAGTGAAACAAATTATTTCCCTAATTAAGACCTCGAATAACTTGTCTCATTTCCTCTTGAGTATATGTAAAACTGGAAGCGGTTGAAAGCTTCCTTCGTTTTCTTTCTTAAGACTTTCCTTCGCCAGACCTCAGCGAAGGCAAGTTTTTATAATGCGCTTTTCTTAATCTTCCCGTCTCTTTTTCAAGCGGCTGGCGAACGCTGTACGATTCACAAGAAATATTTTTTTTATATATTGCATTGACATCTGTTTCTTATCCTGGATATTATTGGCGCACAACCAAACTAACCACTATTACGTCAAAAGTGATTCGCCGGTGTCCCCGCTCCACACGTGGGGTCAGCCGAATATCCTCTTATGTGACATTATTTAAGTAATAATTCTACGTGTTTTACGTGCCAAAACCACGATATGATTATGAGGCGCTCCGCAGTGGGGGGCTCCGGAAATTTCCACCACCTGGGATTCCTTAACGTGCACCAAAATCTAAGTACACTGGCCTCTAGCAGTTCGCCGCCATCGAAATGCGACCGCGGCGGCCGGGATCAAACCCGCGTCTTTCCAGTCAGACGTTATTTACAGGCGATCGCTGCGTGGCTGTTCGCCTTCTTTGGAGACTGCAGTGGTGAAGGCGTTTTCTTACTTTTTATTGATTCTAGAATATTGTCTATTTGGTCATCTTCCTGGCTTAGATACGTATGGAAGCCGTGCTCTAGTGCACGATACGCAATATTTATTCAAGTTACGCTGCAGCGTTTCTGAAAGAAATGCAATCGCATCGCAACTTTTCTTTCTTTGTTTCTTTGGAACAGCTTGCCTCTCGGTGTACATGTGCATTTACGTAAAAGCGTGTAGATCCTCCTCGTGCATATAGAATTGAAGCGGTGCCTTGCACGGGGTGTCCCAACTATGTTTAGCCAAACTTTAAGAAAATACAAGCAAGCACTCGTGCAATATGCGGTTATGAGACATATAAGGTCTAATAACCGCATATTGCATATGCGGTTATTCTTATGCGGTTTATATGCGGTTGCAATGTGTAATAACCGCAACCGCACACAGCTGTGTTGTCCACTTTCGCCAAAACTCCTATCTTTGTACATCAGCGACGTCATGTTGGTTGACGTTGGTTGGGACACCCTGTATATATGCATGCTTAAGAGTTTCGTGCGTCGCACATGTCAAAGGGCTAAGGCTAAGATGCCCCATCAACAATGCGCTCTGCAATTTTCCTTCGTATTACATGGAACCCTCGCATACGCTAGAGGGAATTAGCATGTTCAAAACAGGACTCTTTTGAGCACGTGTGAGAAAGTGTCCTACAAACAAGCAAACAAACCATGCTGAAACGATGCTTGCAAATACCTGAAGCCACGTGACCTGGCTCTGTCTGACATTTCGGGATAGTCTCACGGACGAAACGCTGGCGTAGTCGAAGTAGACTGAAACAGATGTGACAAGTCTTCCGGCCTTGGCATTGGTCCTGTTAGATCTCGGGCTATCTTGGTGTTAGATCTTGTTGTTTAGCGCATATTTTGACCGACTCTTATTTCTTCGTTTATTTTTCCTTCAGAATTTACATTTGTATGTGATGCCCATCCTCAGTACTGCGTAAATGCTTACGCGTGGTTCCTGTGCAAGCGGGAGATGTAGCCAAAAGCGCTTTAGCTCGATCTCACTCCGAACTCCTCACACGGTTAACATGTGCTTGCCTCTTGCCCTCGCAGAGTCGGCTAGTTGTTGCTTCTCGCAACACGGGTTAATACGACGTCGATATCTAGTTAATACCAGCATAACAATACGTGTAACGATGTGAGACGTATGCCGGGATCACTTTCCAACAGCCGATACAGGGTTTCTCCGCAGGGACCTACTTGCGTAATTGATGCTATGTTGCTTTTCAACCCCTGGTCCCCCTGCCCCCCTCCCCCCACCTCTCTCATCTTTAGCTAAGCAGTAAGAAAATAAATTGTGCTTTAGCGTGAGCGTTGGGGTAACCAACATCAAGTTCCACGAAACCATCACGGAAATCAGACACGTTTGAGCAATTAATTAATTAATTAAACAAATGTATATTGTAATCGCAATGGCGTATAATCGTGCGCAGTGAACACGATTTTTTTTTCAGATATGAAATATTGCCGTAGGATTGTTTTTAATTTGTACAGCGTCACTGTCTGCTTCATGCCTAACTTAATCAAGCAAAGGATGTTAGTATGTTGTTAGGCTGTTGTTAACAGCAGTGGGTGCGAAGAATGCTGCAGCGTGTATAGTGTCGATCACTGCTCGCTCTTCGGCGCTTGCTGTAATCGCCATTTGTCAAGAGCGTTGGCGTATGAGGCAAATTGGTAGAGTCCAGGTTAGAGAATGAATGGCCTCGCACCGCAACGCGGGCTTCGTCCTGTGTAGAGGGCAGCACAACGTAACGAATAAATCCAACCTGATCAGCGAAAGGCGGAAGCGTTTTGCACGCCGAGGCCTGTCTTTATCGAGTCGCCCTACATGCCTTGCGCTGAAACAAACCATGAATACAGATACGTTTGGTCGGCACCCAGTGCTGATTCCATATACTGATAAATTATACGACCTTTTTTTTTTTGCCATTGAGATGCAAAGAAGACATGTGTTCCCGAAAGTAGATTCCGCTGCTAGTCGCGTAAAATTATCTGAAAAAAAAAAAAAGAAAACTGTCTGACACCGGTGACACCGATTCTTCTCCCCCTCAGGAAGCGCAGTTCTCGAGCGATAAACTACACATTGTACACATGTGTGCACGTGGTTGCACGTCAGTTCGGTCGCGCGCGCTGTGGGCACTGAAGAGAGATGCTAATGTTGGTGACAAGCTGGGAATGTCAGCCTGGCCGATACGTTGACGTGATATCTGCATGTGTTGGGTGATAACTGTCTAACACGCAGTGATCACACAAGCAGATACACACACGCGCGCACACACGGGTACGCGCAAAAACCACTAATCTTATTGCAGTCTGCATTGGGGTTACATATTTTCGAGTGAGTGAGTGAGTGAGTGAGCGAGCGAGCAAGAACTTTATTAAAAACAAGGTATTAAGGTGGGTGGCCTTGTGGTAGGCGGCTACGAGCCCCTTCGATGAAACCGGAAGTCGCTTTCGTTGTGTACTTCGTGTCAGTGGTGCAATATTCACGAACAGCACCGTGTGTTCCCGTCCCCTGCGACACATAAAACCTTATGTGAATGCACAACCTGCGTTTGCCAATTGGCCCCCGTATTCACATACACCCGGCGACATATGTTTGTCCGGAACACCGTAGGAGGAGTCAGCAGCGCGGAACGTTATTCCAGCATCTCGCTTGAGGCCGCCAGTATACGATGTGACAGTGGCAACCACTGCGACATAAGCGTGGCATCGCCCGGTGTCGGCATACGTCTGTATGGAGCGCTGCTCCGTGACCGCTCGTGTGTTGCCAGTGAAAACGCGTTCCGTATGTGGCTACTGACTAGGACGAAAGTAAAATGGTCCGTATTTCGGCCATCGTAACGGTTCGGTAATTGCACATCGTCAAATGGAATTGTTGACCCAAGAAATCTGTCCAGCCAATGGCTACGTTTACATGTTGAACTTGAACGGATTGTGAGGTGTCAGGCTCAGACAGCCCGACTGGGCAGCGTTTACATGAAATCATGCCTGATGGGCCGAGATTGTGACAAAAGCCGGCGTTGAGGCCAGACATAACAAAACGACCCCAATTAATCGCCGCTGTCTGCCAACCACCAATCCGACCTGTCAATGTTTGCAGGTACACTTGTAAGACAGGACAAGCGGGCAGAACGGACATGAGGCACTGCGTGTATAGTCTCTGTTCGTCCTGCGTTATCTGCGCTGTACGGCGGCGAAGTAAGCCTCAAGCTCAACATCACGGGGAGCGTTAACAATGCTTCTGTTGAAGGTTTCGGATCGCCAGGTATTCCTCGGAATGGACGCAATAAAAATATCAAGGGCAATCGAGCCAAGGAGGTGAGGACTCTGGAATAGTCCTCTAAATTTTAAAACACAGCAGAGTTTCTTTTTTTTTTTTCGGGCAGCATGTCTTGCTTCCATTTTCTAAAATTCTGCTAAGTCTATAGTAACAGTATCTTGTTCTTGGTGGGTAACGCAGCCATACAAAAGAGGAAGAAAAAGTCAGCAAGATGCGACAAACTGAGCTCACATAAGAAAAAAAAATGAAAAAAAATTCCGAATCAAGTAAAGCGTAGAATGTCGGAAGGGGAGGTGATGGAAACTTTTAGGATATATGTCACTATGAGGTTCCGCGTTAGTGTTGCGGCGTTACTTTTCGAGAGAATGCGAATCAGTTTGTCGTCATCTTATTGCTCATGTAGCCCTCGCCTTGCGTTACGTGACTATTATACAACCTTAGACTTCATTCTTCAGCCCTGAATCCAAACTGCACGACTTTGATTGATTGGGCGTCACAGCTAGGTGCAAAAGACACCTCGTTGTTTTGGGGCGTTAAACCCCATATTAATATAGGTGCAAAAGACAGCATCTTTTCGAAATTAGAGGAGATGGCAGTCACCGAAATTCCTTCTGGTAAAAACCGCTTTTACTGGCCGAAACACAGAGGTGAAGATATAAAATGACGTGAGAGGCTGGGCGTGTTGAAGCTGCATCCCGGATTTTCTTGTCAGCTAGTGGTATTCGAAAATCCCTTCACGGGAACTTTTTGTTGTCGGCGTAGACCAAAATTAATGTAGGTTTTCACGAAAGCTGACAATAGTATAATGCGCTTAAACGGCTTGCGTTGAGCTCCGCATGCGTCGAGGTATATATCCAGGTGGATTATACGCGTATTGCGTAATGTAGCTGTTGCTTTCTGTGCCTGTTTCGAGTGGTGTAAGAGCGGTCGATCGGCTCATGCGAAAGCGACCGGATTGAACATGCACAGAACATACGTGCCGTTTCTGTTCGCCCAACAATCCCCTAACACAGGCACCTTTCCCTCCTATAGTCTTCAATAGCGACTGAGAGACGTCCCCATTGGCGGAGACAAAGGAGGGGGGGTGCGTTCAAACGCCCCCCGCTGCAGAAATTTTTACATCTTGAATGTGTATATATACACGCACACATACAAACACACGCACAAACATACATAAAGGTGGTCTGCAACCACCGTGGTAGCTTAGCACGTAAGGTGTCGTGCTGCTAAGCTCGATTTAGGTGCACGTCAAAGAACCCCTCGTGGTCGAAGTTAATCCGGACTCTCCCACTGCGGTGTGCCTCATAATCCTATCGTGGTTTTAGCACGTAAAACCCCAGATATTGTTATAAGCCGCCCCTCGCTTTCTTGGTATGGTATGCGGCAGGGGCGTATAGACGGAAATTTTTTTGATGAGGGGGGTGGGTTCGGCCGCCTTTTCTGTATGTTCGTGCGTGTGTTTGTATGTGTGCGTGTGCAACGTTTAAACACATGCAAAGTGTAAACAGTTAGGGGGGGGGGTTCAACCCCCCTCCCCCTGGCTACGCCAGTGGTATGCACATTTCCGTAAAATGAGAATAGCTCCAAAAGCAAGCGGCAAGTTGCTGGAAACGCGCCCGAGCGAAGTACGACGGATGCCGTAACTATACTACGAGAACACGTGCTGTTCCCACGCCCGGCCATGAATCATGGAATGAAAGTGGCGCGGGACTTAAAATACCGGTGTGGCTAGCGAGCGACGCTTATCAGCGGCCGCAGTCCACGTAGGGAAAGTGGCTGAAGGAAATATTGAAGGTTCTGCTCATGCACGATTTCCCAGGCAGCGGAAACTGGACGCCGTCAACGTTGGGAGTGCTCGCGTCCCCCTGAACGTCGCATGCGTGCACTTTAAGTAATGCCAGAAGCCGGCATCGCGATGTGCCACTTTCAGCCAACGCCCGCAGAGACGCATTTTGCCGCCGACCGTCCAGTTATGGAGGAACTGACGCCTCGGCCGCTGCGGGCGCTAGGCGCGACGGCCCTTATCGGAGCGGCGCGACTGTGGTCGTGCGCTTGCTAGTTTGTTCGCACGAAAAGGACGCCGCTGTGGATGCAGCACTGCGTGAAACTGGGCAGAAACGGCACTCAATGCGCGGGCCTTTTCGAAAGTGCTTTAATTTTATCCCTAATGTGACGAGAGAGGGAGAGAGGAAAGGAAAAGCGGAGAGGTTAATCAGGCGTACGTCTGGTTCGCTACCTTGCACTGGTGGAAATGAAATGGAGGATAAAAAAAAGGAGGAAGAGAGAACGAAGAGTGCCACTTCACACGAGAGTGCATATTAACACCACAGTTTGTCTCTGAATTCTGCATATGTCAGTCGCTGAGCTTGACGTGCGTGTTCTTGGCATGGTGCTGGGAATCGCGTGGAGAAAGTATGCGAGGTCCAGGGAGACATAAGCGAACACTTTGCGATGGACGTCGCAAGTCCAACAGTTCGTCAAAGTTCGAGCCGTCAATTGAGAGTGAGGTGTGCACAAAATGTATCTGTCACTGTGATCAAAATTTGGGAGTTTGTTTGTGCAACATTAATTCCAGTATATACTGCATGTCCAGAACAAAATGCAGCCCTAATTAGGACTGAAGATATGCAGCTCGAGAAGGGGGCGGTGACCTCCCCCCCCCCCCCTGCATGGGCGTGATCGGGATATGGGGTGGTCGACCAACACCCTCTATAGCCTAGAAGGTTTTGGATCGCCCCTCCCCGACTATGATACTGGGATACTACTGCCCCATCCTCCATACTACCCATAACAGGCGCCTCTGGTATCAGGCACTGGTGGGCCTCAATCGAAGCAATCGAAATACGTTTAGGCGGGAAAATTTTTGGCAACAGAAATGAACGAGCAGAACGAGTTTCGAACTGCAAGAAAAACGTGGGAATTTTTTCAGCCATATTAGTGATGGTCGGAAAAACGCTGGATGATGTGGCATGGAATGACACACACACACACACACACACACACACACACACACACACACACATACACACACACACACACACACACACACATATATATATATATATATATATATATATATATATATATATATATATATATATATATATATATATATATATATATATATATTTAATATGTGTGTGTGCGCGCGCGCAATGCTCATCACGTTTTTAAGAGAGAGAGAGTACAACTTTATTAACTTTATGACCGGCAGGTCTAGCCTAACGGCCCTGTCGCGGGCGCACTGAACGGCCAGGATTTGGTCCTGTAGGTTTGGGCTGCGCAAAAGCGCATCCCACTCGGCCTTGCTGTAAGTCGGGCCGAGCGACCCGCACTCCCAAAGCATGTGAGCTAATGTAGCGGCCTGCCCGCAAGTGGTGCAGGCGGCGTCGGGGAAACACACATCACGTGTTTAACAAACAACCGCCATCAATAAGCAGTGGCTTGTTGATGACTTTCCCCAAAAAGAGACTGCCGTGATGCGTCTTCATTCAAATTTCGTGGCCGCCGCGGTGGCTTAGAGGTTACGGTGCTCGGCTGCTGCCCCTAAAGACGCGGGTTCAATCCCGGCCGCGGCGGTCGCATTTCAATGTAGGCGAAATGCTAGAGGCACGTTGAGGAGCCCCAGGTGGTCGAAATTTACCGGAGCCCTGCACTGCAGCGTCTCTCATAGCCTGTTTCGCTTTGGGACGTTAAACACCGCAACCCAGCCGACCATCAAATTTCGTCACTTATTGTCGCTCGGCGTTCCGGTGTGACGTAACACGGCGGCGACCGTAATTATGCGCTCCCGCAGCGCGCTCGGTTTCGATATCGCCTTGATTGGGACCTTGAAAAGCAGTTATGAATATCTCAAATTACGCGTATCTTTTGGATTTCTAAAAAAAAAAGCGCGTCCGCGATTAATTGAAGCACACAACATCTTTTCCTTGTAATTAGCTGACCTCAATTTGATCAATAAAAGTTAATTAACAAGTATTTATTCATTAGTATTTTTAATGTAACTTTAGCAATTGCAAGGTACTTCCGCCTCGATGCAGAGTTCGCCTGCGAAGACGACAGGTGCCTTACTGTCATGACATTTTATTAAAAAAAAAGGTGTATTGTTTAAACACCTACGTTTATCGCGTATTTCCCATACTTGTACAGATGAATTATGCATCACTACAGGTTCGATCCCTTGCTACGCCGCGCTGGTCTAGTGGCTATGGTGCTCGGCTGCAGACACGCAGGTCGCGGGATCGAGTCCCAGCCGCATTTTCGATGGAGGCGAAAATGCTTGATGCCCGTGTGCTTAGATTTAGGAGCACATAAAAGAACCCCAGGTGATCGAAATTTCCGGAGCCCGCCACTACGGTGTCTCTCATAATCGCATCTTGGTTTTGTTTGGGACGTTAAACCCCAACAATTATTACTTTATTAATCTTTGAACCCTTTTGCATTGATCTTTCCCAAGTATGCGTATACTGCTCGCGCATAGAAGCATAAGCTCGTATGAAAAGTGTATTTCAAGTACTTGTCTTTTTCCGGTGTTCGCCAATACAGTTAATGGCATTATATTCTGACAAAATTATTTGCATCAGTTTCTTTTTTTCTTTCCGCCTTCCTGCGATCTCTGTGGTTTCTGTAGTGCTTCGAAAAAAAAAAAAGAAGCATCAAGCAGATCTACTGTGAGTTCACATTGTCCCGAGAGGCAGCTTGCGCTCCACCTTTAAGTTTCCATATACAGTTATTAGCTATCAGCATAGGTCGGCAAAAAATGTGGAGCTCACTCCGACTCATTCATGGAATATATTATGCCCTTACGGCTCACTCGGACTCAGACTCACCAAAATTTTCCTCAACCGGACTCACTCCGACTCAGGCTGACCAATTTTTTTCTCAACCGGACTCACTCAAACTCAGACTCACGGCTCGATCTTAGTCTGAGTGAGACTGACTGAGTCGACTCACGAGTCCGTGTGCGTATAATCACCTTTTTCGATCAGGGTGTCAATGCACTTAAACGCCAATATATCGCATAATCGGTGCTCTGCAATACGCATTTTGATCTCGTACCTTCACATACGAGTCATCACTCATCAGTGATTTCAATTCAGTAAGAAAATTTTTGTTGAAGATTTGACACTCACAAGAGATATTTTTATCAAGAACTTGCTTTCGAAAATTTTTCGGAGGGGGGGAGGGGGATCAAGGCACGCCTTTAATAAATAAATATTGAGCTGGCGTATGAACGCCAGTGCGTTGAAGTATCTGTGAGTAGAAGTGAGTATCAACGTGAGCCGACGTCAGGCTGATGATTGAGAAGTTAACACCATAAGTCGGCAAAATATTTCGAGCTCACTCAGAGTCACTCAAGAAGTCTATTTTATGCTTAGGGCTCACTCGGACTCAGACTCACCAAAATTTTCTTCAACCAGACTCACTCGGACTCAGACTCACCGTTCGATGTGAGCCTGAGTGAGTCTGAATGAAAGAAGATGACTCTTAAGGGCTCGTTTTCTTTGTTAGACACAATATTAATGAGAACTAACAGACAATAACGCCAAGGAAAGTATAGGGGGTGTTATCTGTAGTATTTAGAATATAAATGTGAAGAAAGTAAAGTGGACGAAAAGATAACTTGCCGCCGGCAGGGACCGAACCTGCGACCTTCGAATAACGCGTCCGATGCTGCGGCGGTCATCCTCCCGTACACTTTATGGGGTATATATGTGCATTTAAACCTTGGAGTGTTAGTCAGCGCCAATCGCAGCCATGGCGGCGAGTCTGAGTGAGTTCACCGACCTATGACCGACCAAGTCAGTGATGACTTGAGGGCAGCGAGCGAAGCAGCTATGATACTGAGAACAAGTATAGTTATTTTACGTTCATTGGTTAGCAACAAATCTGTCGCTGTCATTGTTGTCACTAACAGGTGGGAAAGCCACTCACCACATTTTAATGTGGTTATGAAACTTTGCCTTCCAGATCTTCATCCTTGCTGCTATTGCGACGGCGGTGCTGGCGGCTTCTAGTTCACCCAAGACAACTAAGAGTCAGAAGGTGAGCTGCTGAAAAAGGTCACAATTTGGTCCAAAAATGATGTTTTGATAGCGGTAGCTATACATGTTACAGCTATCAATATATTCGTAGTGTTATTGGCTGCGTGTCATAGTAAGTATTCGCGTATACTAGCTGAGTTAGGAGCATATATTGTCTACCTGCACAAACAAACACGAACACATTACACTCGATGAACATGCACACTGGCTTTAACAACTCTGGCGTGATGCACCGCCAAAGAGAAGTGCGGAAACGCATCGCATTGCCTCTCACTTCCCGGAGATGGCGCGAGCTGCAGCATTGGGCTAAAGTCCCTGGATATTTTTGGGAAAGTACCGTCTTTCTTTTAACCGAGCCGCCACGCCGAGCACCCTCCTCTCCCGCCTTCCACCTCCCCACTTCACGGGCCGCCCCACTCGGTTGAGGTGTCCTCACTTGAGAGACAGTTATCGTGCACTCCACACCCAATTTCCATTTTCATTTCCTTCTTCCTTTTAAGAATCACCTCCCCCCCCCCCCCCCCCCCCCGTCGCCTGGGGAACGCGCGCGTTATCTGCGTGACATAGCATTCTTGATAGGAAAGTGGCGCGAGCCGTGTTATAGGGCCGGCGCCCGCACGGTGGTCGTTTGGGAGAGGAGATGCATACGGTTTGGACACTTGGGAGAGGAGGGTTGGGTACTTGGGAGAGGATATGGAGGAGAGTGTCGCTACTTTCTATATATCAAGGGACTTTACATTGGGCATGTGGACAGCCGCGAATACCGGCGGCGACAGGCAGACGAAGCGACCAAAATTTCAGCTCGCTCACTAAGAATGCTTGCAAAATATGACACGCGCGTCGCCTTTTACGACCTTTGATGCGCGGAGGAACTGGCCGGTTAGATCAAGGCAGGGCCGTCTGGAGGGGAAAACACGTGCTTCGCCTGCATTCACTAGCGCACGCCTCCGCCTCCCCAGCCTGGGCGGGCTCACCACCTCACTGTCCACAGCCTCACACCACCCGCGCGCGATGACGGCGCGCTTTCCCGCATTCCACAGCGTACAGCACGCGGGGCCCGATAGCATCTTTTTGCACTTGGACATTTTTGCACCACCACGGCGACGTCGACGCCGTTCATAAAGTTTCTTTTGAAGTGTACCTAGAATTGATAGTCACGTGATTGTGACTGTGAATTAGAAGACGACAGTCAAACTGGTAAACACGAAATTATAAAATGCGTGTGGAGTGTGCATATAATTGTTCTCGCAATAGAAGCTGAGGTCAGAAACTTAAGGGTAGGGCTGTCCACTTGAGGATATAGAGTAGGGCTATCTGAGGATACTTGTAATCGTCTCTATGATGCAACACAGTTTCTGAAATTGATTGGCTGCCGTGAGCGGTTGCAGGAGTGATGGGAAACCTCACGTGCACGCTCTGACTCGCTCCCTCCCTATCCTTTCTTTCTTTTCACCCTTTAACACTCCCCCCCCCCCCTGCGTAATGGGAGCAACACTGATCTGGTTTGCCTCCCTCCTCGCTCTTAACCACACCGCATCAGGTTCCCTTTCGAGTCCTTTCTTTATCTTTTGCGAATACATGCGCTGATCGAGTGTTGTCCTCGCAGACGCCGCAGCTGCAGCGCCGGCTTGGACTGGCTCGCATCGAGCTGCCGGAGCCGAAGCTAAAGGGACTGGCACATCGGCTGCTCCAGGTGAAGCGAGGGTTCCTGTCGGCGCAAGTGACTGCTAGCGATGGCCACCTGATTGGACTCAGCTTCAAAGTGGTAACGGAATGCCCGTAGGCAGCTTCTGACGCAATGTACGCGAGGCAGGTACTGCACGATGCATGGAGGAAAAGAAAAACCCTTAGGAGGGAGCACGCATAGCGTCCACAAGCCAACCTCCTCCGAAGTCGCTCCCTCCTTGTGCTCAGTGCTCGTGATGGAATTCCCAGCATGCTCCTGTTTCACTATTTTTTTTAATCCTGTGCTTCAAGATTGTCACATGCCGCCCCCTCGTAGTTTTTTTCCCCCTTGGTGTCACGAAGTCTACTAACAATGGTGACACCTGCTTCGATCTAAGTCGAGTCGACGCTGAACGAATGGGGCTCGTTCGGCGAGGCTTATCGGTTACGTCGCAATGCATGTGTTCATTTGATGGAAGCGATGTACATGTAATACTCACGGATGTGCGTAGAGCCCACAGAACATAACGGAGTGCCATATGTACACATGTTCACACGGGCGGATCCAGAGGGGCGGTCCAGATGTCCTGACCCCCTCGTAATCTTTAATGTACTATCGCGACACTGGCGTAGCCAGGGTGTGTGTGTGTGGGGGGGGGGGGGGTCAGCCCCCCTAAGATTTTCAGTTTTGCATGTGTACATATTGCCACGCCCGCTTCTTGTTTTATTTTTATCTATTCGGACTTGACAAGCAAAAAACGGATAGCAACGCTCGACGCTGACCGCGCCGCAGTTTTCGAGAAGCTTCACGATTGTAGCAGATCACTTTATTAAGATTGCGCGTAGGACGCCGTTAGTCTCGATTATTCCAGAGCTTGCGCGACCACCATAAGACTGGAAAGTTTGATACTTGATGCATAAAAGACGACGCGTACCAGCCATGAGCAGTTAATCGACGGCCGACGCCCTGTTCGCCGCTATCAGTGTACAGCGTGTATTTCTGTAGTTTGGTTTTCATTTCCCGGCCACAAGTTCGGCCAAATAGAGTTTCATCTTGAACTCGCCGACTGCTGTCTTCGTGGACGTCACGACCCCGTGACATCTGGTGGAGGTGCTTCCCGGTCCATGTACCGAACGCCCCCCTCCTGCCGTGAGCCAAGTCCACGCCGTCAAGGGAACATCGACACCAACCCTGACCAGCGAGCCAGCCGGAGGCAGCAAGGTCTTGAACCAGAATACGGACTCCTGCCCGACAAGACCAGGATCACAACAAAGAAGACAACAGCGACAATGACAGCCGCTGTGGCGCCTATAACGGTCGTCATGCATCGACCGAGGGAGCCGCCGACATTCCGCGGATCACCATGCGAGGATCCAGAAAGCTGGCTGGAGGCATACGACCGGGTCTCCACGTTCAACAACTGGGACTGCGACTAGAAGGTACGCCACGTCTACTTCGCCCTTGAAGATGGCGTAAGGACCTGGTTCGAGAATCGAGAGTCCACGCTAACATAATGGGACTTCCGCACCTGATTTCTGAACACCTTCACGAGCGTCATCCGGAAAGAAAGTGCTGAAACCCTTCGGGAGACCCGTGTACTGCTCCCGAACGAGACCATCGGGCTGTACACCGAAGAAATGACTCGCTTATTCCGCTATGCCGACCCGGCCATGTCCGAAGAAAAAAAGGTTCGCTTCCTGATGAGGGGAGTGAAGGAAGAACTTTTCGCCGGACTGGTGCGCAACCCGCCGAAGGTGGTCTCGGAATTCGTTTCAGAGGCCGCCACAATCGAAAAGGCGCTAGAAATCCTCACTTGGCAACATAATCGCCGCATGCCCACTTCGAGCTACGGGGATATTCAAGCGCTGGGAACCAACGACCTGCGCGAGACGATCAGAGCAGTCGTGCGCGAGGAGCTGCAGAAGATGTTCCCCAGATCGCAACCTCAGATGGATTCGATAGCCGAGGTCGTTCGTGAGGAACTTCAGCATTCACTGGGAGTTGCTGCACCGCCGCAACCCGAGACGGAAGCCATAAGCTATGCTGCTGCAGCGCGACGCAACGCCCCCCTTCCGCGCCCACGTCAAGACGTCGCACCGCCGCAGCAGTTCCGCCGGCAGACACCCCCGCCACCACCACCGACGCCCGCCGACAGGACAACGCTGCGCCCCCCGAAAGACCGACGTTTGGCGTGCCCCTGACAACCGACCGCTGTGCTATCACTGCGGGGAAGCCGGCCACACCTTCAGCCGCTGCCAATACCGCCAGATGGGCCTACGTGGCTTCGCCGTCAACGAACCGCCTCCACAGCGTGGTGAGCTGCCACGCGACATCGCCGACTACTTGGCCACCACAGAATGGGCACCTCGACGTACGTCGCGTTCGCCGTCGCCTGGGCGCTACCGGTCCCCTCAGCGACGACAGCAGTACAGCGGCCCTAACCGGAGCCGTTCCGTGAGCCCATATCCGAAAAACTAAGGGCAGCAACCGATGGAGGTGCGGTTGTTGTACGACGAACTACCGAAGATGTTCCACCGACGACGTCGACGCCGCGACGAAACCTTCTGAACACGACGCGAACCAGACAGACTCCTGACGACGAAACCTCGCGCACTGAAGAAGATCTGGCGACGCGACATGGAAGCAGCGGAACAAACCGACGCAGCCGTGATCCGACGCCACGACCTAACCGCAACGCTAAGCGACGAACTAGTGGCCTCGACGTTCTGATCGACGGCCACAACGTGACCGCTCTCGTCGATACTGGAGCCGACTATTCCGTCATTAGTGGGCCGTTCGCCGCAAAGTTGAGGAAAGAACTGCTTGGGAGGGCCCCGAAATCCGGACCGCTGGAGGCTAGAGTTACTGTATATGCTACCTTTAGGTAGCAGAGTTGCGCATCTGTCTTCCAACGCCGCTAGCAACCATGCATTGCGGAGAAGCTGCCGCTTGGGCCAATTTTTTTTATTTCTCGACGCCTCCGCTGCAGCGAACTGAATTAACACTAGCCATCGACAGCCAATGTTTATCGCCGGTCTTCGACACGCCAGACAGGTTAATCGGCGACACGGTAGGCATGTCACCTGCAAAAACGAAGTGCGACTTCACCGCATAGCTGTGGTTGCTAGCCGGACCTATGCGCTACTCTGCTACCTGAAGGTAGCATATACAGTGACTCTACTGGAAGCCATCTAATAACGCCGTCTGGAGTCTGCACAGCAAGTCACCATCAATAATCTCACATTTCCTGCGAGCTTCGTAATCTTGCATCATTGCTCCAGGGATGCCATACCTGGCATGGACTTCTTAAACCATCACGGCACCGTCATCGACCTAAGAACCAAGTCGGTAACTCTATCGTCGGAGAAAACGACACCGCCGGATACGAACCCATGACAACATGCCCTGAACGTGCTCGAGGATCAAGTCACCATTCCGCCTAGATCCAGCGTCATCATTCCCGTCGGCACCGTAAAGGCTGAAGATATCGAAGGTGTCATCGAGAGCGATCAGCGTTTGCTGCTAGACCGTGACATTTGCTTCGCCAGAGGCATATAGGCTGCATGAAGGAAAAGGAAGCGTGATGGTAACGAACTTCAGCCAAGAATACAGACACCTGAGCAGGGGCACGACGATAGCGTACATCGAAGAAATCTTGGTTGCCAGCGATGCGTTTGCCTTTTCAGGTTCTCACGAAGCTACAATGACGACCCCAATGCCTGAGCCATCCTTCAACGTAAACCCAAGCCTTTCCGCTCGCCAACAGCAACAGCTCCGATGCCTTCTGAAGGAATACAAGGACTGTTTCTCGTCGTCATCGCGGATCCGGCAAACGCCCCTTGCTAAACACCGTATCATAACGGAAGAAAATGCTCGACCACTCCGTCAGAGTCCCTCCGTCAGAGTCACAGTCACTCCGTCAGAGTACCGGGGTTCGACGCGAGAAAGGGAGGCCGTTAAGAAACAAGTCGACGAAATGCTACGCGACGACATCATCCAGCCGTCCGAGAGTCCGTGGGCGCCTCCCGTAGTGTTAGTGAGGAAGAAGGATGGAACCTTACGTTTCTGCGTCGATTATCGTTGCCTGAACAAAATCACGAAGAAGGACGTTTCTCTCTTCCACGGATAGACGACGCCCTGGATCGACTCCACAACGCGAAGTACTTTTCGTCAATGGACCTCAAGACCGGCTACTGGCAAATCGAAGTCGACGAGAGAGACCGAGAAAAGACTGCCTTTATAACACCGGACGGCCTGTTCGAGTTCAAGGTCATGCCCTTCGGTCTTTTCTCGGCACCTGCGACTTTCCAACGTGTTATGGACACAGTGCTGGCTGGCTTGAAGTGGCAGACGTGCCTCGTGTACTTGGACGACGTCGTTGTGTTTGCCTCAAGCTTCGACGAACACATCCGGCGCCTTGACATTGTACTTCAAGGATCAAGACCTCCGGGCTCACCTTGAAGCCTGAGAAGTGCCGCTTCGCGTATGAGGAGCTCTTGCTTTTGGGTCACGTGATCAGCAGGAATGGTGTTTGCCCAGACTAGCGGTAAACAGCTGCCATCACTGCCCTCCCGCCGCCCACCGACAAGAAGGCCGTACGCGGATTTCTCGGCGTGTGCGCCTATTAAAGGGACACTAAAGAGCAAAACGATTTTTCTCGCATTAGTAAAGTAGTCTTCCACGATACCAAAAACACCACGCTTTCTGCGCGAAGACGCTTAATAAGCGAGAAAACGCGCAAAAAGAAAATACAGGTGGCGACGCCACCTTGGAATTCCCGCACCATTTGCCGTGACGTCACATATTTTTGACGGCGCCTGCTTGGGCCTACGTAGTTCCTAATCGGTTAAATCGAAGTACATTGTCCTCTGAGGGGGCCAGAGACTTGACATAACGAGTTTGTGGAAATTTCGTCGAGCCAGTGGCGCCAAAATACGTTAAATGTTCTTTGAGTTCTTTTACGTCACGAATTACAAAGTTCGGCGCGAAATTTAAAAATGAAACCTTGAACTTGGTTTTCTCCTTTAATAATAAACCTATGATGGTGAAATAAACTGCACAAGAGTTCTCCGAGCACACTTTATCAATCTAAACCAATTCATTGTTTCTCTTTAGTGTCCCTTTAAAGACACTTCGTAAAGGAATTTTCACGGATCGCCGAGCCCGTAATTCACCTGACGAAGACCGACGTGGAATTCAAGTGGGAAACGGCGCAAGTCGAGGCATTCCAAGAACTTAAACGACGCCTGCAGACGCCTCCAATACTCGCGCACTTCGACGAATACGCCGATACGGAAATCTACACCGACGCAAGCAGCGTAGGACTCGGCGCCGTACTCGTGCAGAGGACTGACGGACTGGAAAGGGTTATCAGCTATGCTAGCCGGTCGCTGTCCAAGGCGGAAGCCAACTATTTCACAACAGAAAAGGAGTGCCTTGCCATCATCTGGGCTGCATCCAAGTTTCGTCCCTACATCTACGGCAGACCCTTCAAAGTTGTGAGCGACCACCACGCCTTGTGTTGGCTTGCTACCTTGAAAGACCCTTCAGGTCGCCTCGCACGGTGGAGCCTAAGACTTCAAGCATTCGACATAACCGTCGTTTACAAGTCCAGAAGAAAATACTCCGACGCCGACTGCCTGTCTCGCGCCCCCGTCAACCCACCGCCGCAGGACGACCTGGAGGATGACTGTTTCTTGGGAACCATACATGCCGACGACTTTGCCGAACGACAGCAAGCGGACCCAGAACTCAGGGGTCTTGTGGAATACCTCGAGGGCAGGACCGCCGTTGTTCCGAAGGTATTCAAGTGAGGACTGGGCGTCGTTTTTCTTGCGAGATGGCGTTCTTCTGAAGAACTTCTCGCCACTTCGAGCCAACTACCTTCTCGTGGTGCCCTCAGCATTACGACCAGAAGTCCTCCAGGCCCTACACGATGATTCGACGGCCGGACACCCCGGTGTTTACCGCACGCTCGCAAGAATACAGGAAAGGTACTATTGGCCGCACTTTGCCGCCGACGTCGCTCGCTACGTAAGGACATGCCGAGACTGTCAGCGACGCAAGACACCGCCGACAAGACCATCAGGCTTTCTTCAGCCAATCGAACCTCCTCGCCGACCGTTCCAGCAAATCGGGATGGACCTACTGGGGCCGTTCCCAACGTCGACTTCCGAAATAAATGGATCGTCGTAGCTACTGACTACCTCACGCGCTATGCCGAAACAAGGGCCCTGCCCAAAGGCAGTGCCGCCGAGGTAGCCAAGTTTTTCGTGGAGAGCATCGTCCTTTGTCATGGCGCCCCAGAGGTACTTATCACCGATAGAGGTATGGCCTTTATGCTGACCTAACTCAGGCGATCTTGAGGTACAGCCAGACAAGTCACCGTCGGACCACCGCCTACCACCCACATACCAATGGCCTCACCGAGCGTCTAAACAAGACCATCGCCGACATGCTGGCCATGTATGTACGCCGACGTCGAGCACAAGACGTGGGATGCCATCCTTCCGTACGTGACCTTCGCATACAACACAGCAGTACAAGAAACGACGCAGCTATCGCCGTGCAAGTTGGTCTACGGAGGGAGCCCGGGAACTACGCTCGACGCAATGCTGCCAGCTACCACCGACGAAGACAATCTCGACGTCGCCACTTATCTGAAACGCGCTGAATAAGCTCGACAGCTTGCTTGTCTACGCATCAAGAACCAGCAGAGGGTCGACAGCCGTCACTATAACCTTCGACGACGCCACATGGAGTACCAACACGATGACCGCGTGTGGGTCTGGACGCCGATACGTCGACGGGGACTTAGCGAGAAGCTTCTCCGACGATACTTCGGGCCATACAAGGTGCTTCAACGTCTCGGCGCTCTTGACTACGAGGTCATCCCGGACGGCATTACGAACTCCCAGCGACGCCGCGCACGACCTGAAGTCGTGCATGTCGTGTGCCTTAAGCCGTTTTTTGCGCGTTAGCGAACCTCGGGACT
This sequence comes from Rhipicephalus sanguineus, assembly GCF_013339695.2. Lineage (NCBI taxonomy): Eukaryota > Metazoa > Arthropoda > Arachnida > Ixodida > Ixodidae > Rhipicephalus > Rhipicephalus sanguineus. Next base: position 210,642,483 of record NC_051176.1, on the reverse strand, counting down.
CTAGTTTTTCCTTTGTTATTGCAGTTTATTTTTGCATGGTCTTGTTTTTTCCCCCTTCTGTGTTCCGTCACAAGCATCGGGACGATGCTTCTTCAGAGGGGGGCATTGCCACGCCCGCTTCTTGTTTTATTTTTATCTATTCGGACTTGCCAAGCAAAAACGGATAGCAACGCTCGACGCTGACCGCGTCGCAGTTTTCGAGAAGCTTCACGATTGTAGTATAGATCACTTTGTTAAGATTGCGCGCAGGACGCCGTTAGTCTACATTATTCCAGAGCTTGCGCGACTACCAGTGATAAGTAGAGGACGGATTTTTAGGCATTAAAAAAGCTCGTTTTTTTTAAGGCAGGCAAAACAACGTCTTACGCTTCCAAAATCATAAATATAGGCACAATAAATTTTCGCATAAATGCAAATTATTTAAAACGAAGACGTGCGCGACCTCTATCTACGGCAGCAAAACAAAAATGTTATTGCTTAAGATGGCACAAAGGGGCCAACAGTAGAACATAGCCGTGTTCGCAGAACACGGCCTCTCCGGTGCTCTGCTGTTATGATCGGCCTGCCTGGCTTGGCGCCGCTTTGACGCATGAGACGTTGCGGCTAAGACTACCCTGATTTCTTCCGGGTCAGCGGTTCCAGAGATGCCCCAAGAGCGGCGACAACACGAAGGTCGTTCGTCTAATATTCTCAGGTTGTCTGCGCCCCTCGTAAAACCCTTTGGGCACGCCTGACCGACTGACAGATTAGGAAGAGTTGTTGGCCGTCGAGGCGGCTTGCTTTGTCGTCAAGGTGCCCCGGACAAAGGACCCAGCGTCTGGGAACCGTCTGCGGATGCATTTCCCACGTTCCCCGTGGCGCCTTGTTGCCGCTGTTTCCACAATTCGTGGCCTGCCTGGCGCCGCATCCCCATCACTGCAACAGACTACGAAATTGACTTCCACGTAAGACTCAACGTCTTCGTGCTGTGCCGTGTAGTGCGCGGTGGGCAGTGTTTTTCCCTCGCCATGGGACGAACTGGGCGTGCCTCTTTCTCCTTTCGTGGGTTGGGAAGGAGGCGGCGTTTCACCTTTCCCTTTTGGGGGCGAAGGTGAAGATGGAAATTTTCATTGGACTGTCCTGGCCTCTATTGTTCTTTCCTACAGGGAACCCTGGGAAGACCAGGACATAAAATGCGAGCGCCGATGCGCTCCCGACGAGCTCTCACAAGTTCTCTCAAGCTCTCACGAGCTCCGAGAGCTTCCATGATGCTAACCCCATCATGTAGCAACACGCTACCTGTAAATAAACGTTACTGTTAACAGCTCCGGGCTCCTCTCCTCGACATCTCCCCGGGACTCTGGCTGGCTCCGGTCCTCTGGGCAGAACCCCGATCACATCAACTGGATGGCAGCGGTGTGATGCTGCTGACAACTGGAACACATCAACTGGTTAGCAGCAACGGGATGACCCATGCTTGACTCGGGCCTCAACGATATGGTGAGTGCTTGACTTTCTTTGAGTTTTGCCAGGTTTTAGCTTTTGAAGTTTTCTAAATCTCTGTGTAATCTTCTGTGCGTATAGGCTTCGTTGTACCGCTACCATACGTCACAGCTATTCACCATTTTAGCTTTCATGTTCTAAAACTGGCAGTGTTTTACCGTACGTCTAGGCTTCGCTTGTTCGCTACCTAACGTCACGGCGGGTAGAAAGTCCTCACTCGTGAGGACCATGGAGTTGGTAAAGAAGCTAGAGAGACCAGACCTCTTACCACTGTGTGAAGAGCTGGGAATTAAGGTTGGGAGAGAAGAGAGAGAGCCTCAACTGATTAGGGCAATTCAGGAATGCGGTGCGGAGGATGACGAAATTGAGGAGTGCTGGGAAGAAGTAGAAAAAAGGCAAAAAGAGGCCGAGAGAACCAAAAAGTGGGCCGAGGAAAACGAAAAAAGGGCCGCGGAAGTACGTAGGAGGGTGTCGGTAAAGGCGGTAGACCTTTTGCAGCCGTTCGAAGTCGGCTTGGACATCGCACTTTTTCTTGTGAATTTTGAGCGGGCATGCGAGGATGCCGGGTTCCCCCTCGAAAGTTGACCACGAGAATTGCTAACACTTCTCCCGCGCGAAGCCGCCGCTGTGATGACTAGACTCAGCAGAAAGGACGCTGAAGCGTATGACAAGGTCAAAGAGGCGCTGTGTAGCAATCGTCGCTTGTCACCAAAAGCATTCCGACAGCGTTTTAGGCATACGCGCAAAGCTAGGGAATCAGACGAGACCACAGCCGTAGCGAGTAGCTCAAAAGAGAAGCAGAAGGCGTTTGAGGCTAGAAAGCCGGTCGTCTGCCGCCGTTGCCAAGAGCCTGGTCATCTTTCGTTCGCCTGCCGAAAGCCTAGGAACGTTCTCTCTTTGGTGGACAGCAGCGACATTAAAGGAGCAGAGAGCGCTAAAGATCCACAGGTCGATAGCCAGGTAGAGATTGTGGGATCGTTCGGACTACCCGTTACTGAGGCTGCCGGGTCACAAAACCTGCCCAAGCATAATCCCTCTTCGAATGACTCGGATATGCTTCTGAGAAAGGGCCTTTGTTTTGGTGACCATACGGTGACAGCTTTGACGCGTCCGACAGCTCGTAAGTCCGCTGCTGAAATGAAGCACAGCGCGATTCAGGAAGGGTTAAACGCTGCTAATCCTGAAGTTGATAGCCGCGTCGAGAGTGAGGGACCTTTCGGACAGCTCGAAACGGAGGTTGCCGTGTCACAAAACCTACCCAAGCATTGTCTCTATTTGACTTCGGGTCACTCAGAGAGGCTTTTGAGTAAGGGTCTTTGTTTTGTTGACCACAGGGTTGCAGCTTTGATGCGTCCGAGAGGCCAGAAGGAAAGGAAAAGCGCAGCACATTGTACGCGGAATCGGTCGGGGGATGGATTGATGCGCAATCATCGAGACAGTAAGCGCGATACAGCTGACGTGCGGGTTGATGCTGATGAGCATCGCAGGCGGACGAAGGGCTCCAGAGTTTGCACCAAGAAGCGGGCAAAAAGGAGAAAGCGTCCGAAAGGCAGAAATGCAGCGAAGATGCAGCGTGTGAGAAAGTGCTTCAAACGTCGGCACAAAAAGGCGAGAAAGGTGCGATTGTCACCATTGACAGGTTTCTACGGCATGCGTCCGAGCCGTCGAAAGAAAAAGAAAAGAGAAGCGCATGGTTCGCAGAGGGGGTCGGAGGGCAAAGGAGCTTCCCATTGTCCTTTTCGCGGAACGTTGAAACAGGTGCGACACCCCGAGGTCGGTGACCTTCGCGAGGTGGCAGGAGGCGACAAAGACATGTCCGCTTCGAGGAATGTAGTGAGGTTCGACGAGGGGGTGATTAACTTTCATGCGTATCGTACGCCCCGCTTGACGAGAAAAGCCTTTTGGGCGCGACCACCGCGAGTGCGCCTGAAAAGTTGTTGAGCAACAACTGTTAACTTTTCATGGAATCTCGGCTCAGGATTTGCGGAAAGATTTTTTTTGTTTGTTTGTTGATTTTAGTTAGGAATTAATTTTCCTTGTAGCGCTCGCGACTCTTGCGGTTTAGTTCAGCTAGTATTGAACATTGTTTTCTTTAGCGCTCTATTGTTTTTTTTTTTTTTGTTAGCCGATATGCATTCTGCAGTTAGCTATCCAAAGGTTAGTGACACGCATCCAAGCGAGTTAAGGGCTTAAGAGATGGGTGCCATGAATAGGATTACGACAGCTGACTTCAAAAGGAGTTGGTGGCATTTCCGTTGCGTGTCATGTGTGGACGCAGTGTGTCCCACGTGTTGGATGGCGGAACCGTAGGTAAGCTCGAAGCTTGCGAGAAGGATAGGCCAGGATAGGCTTTGTGCGAGTTTTTGCAGAGCCGCTTGGTGGGTCTTGTGAGACCGGTTGCGGTGGTTTCGATGAATGCGACAAGCCCATGGATTTACCACGTTTCTTTTTAGTAACATCGGCGCATGTGTGACGAGAATTACGGCCGTCAACAGTCTCAGTCGCTTCAACAGGACAAGGTGAACTGCGAGAGGCAGCAACTCGGAAACACCGACCAAGATGTTACACGCATACTGATACCGATGTTGTTTGCAGCCATCAAAGCCCTTGTCCGCGCAAATCCCTCGTCAAGAAGTCTCCCAGAGGTGGAAGCAATCCTTACAATGGAGCCGCTGGTGTCGACGTTTTACGCTCCGCAGGGGCGCGCTCCCTCGCAGTATTAATCATGGCTTCCCCAACGACATCTTCACCTGAACTGACCATCCATACAATCTTTCGCACATGCACCATATTACAGTGGAACGCTCGCGGGCTTCGCTCGAAGCTTTCGGATTTCCGACAACTGGTGCGAGCGTACCAAATCCCTTTCATCATCATCTCTGAATCACGCGTCGGACCCCATTTCAGAATGAACGGATATTATTTTCATCACTCAAAACGACCTGACAATATCAGTAGGCTACTAATAGGCTTCCGCAGAGATATTCCGGCCTCCGAGATCGACATCCCACCCCACAGCGACAATGAATATGTGTGCGCCATTACATTAATAGGTAAACAAGAATACACCCTGATTGGAGTATACCTGGAGCCAGGCAGGCCTTTCGACGCTTCAAGACTTGAAAACTTGATTTCAAGGACACCTTCTCCACACATCATTTGTGGAGATTTCAATGCCCACAATGAAATCTGGGGCAGCTCACATACTTGTGCGCGAGGAGCCAAGCTCGCAGAACTACTTTCAAAGCATTCAATTGAACCTCTAAATGACGGCAGCATCACCTACCTACGAGGAACTACGTCTACCAGCAGCATCGACGTGACCTTCGTAACAAGCTCAGTTGCCCGTAATTTTCACTGGTGCACCGACTTGGAAACACGTGGGAGTGACCACTACCCAATAATGATATCAGCTGTGGGTGCGAAGACGTCATCAAGGAAACTAGTTACAAGATTTACAGATTGGGATGCATACAAAGACGCCGCTAGCAAAGGAATCACTGCTGCAACCAAGGACGACGAATTACTTTCTACGATGGCTCATTGCCTAAGAGAATGCACACGAGTTTCATCTAAGAATGACAGATTTCCGTCAAACGACGAGGAGTTTGGAAAACTGTGTGCCATTCGCAGGCGAGCTGAAAGGAAAGTATTGCGCACAAAGTGTCTTGAAGACCTTCGAGCCTGCCGACGGACACAGCGTCATATCCGACGTTACCTGGATAAACGTAGCTGGCAAAGATGGCGTGACTTTTGCTCCACGCTGGATGTTCGTCAACCGGTAGCTAAAATCTGGAGGGTCTTTAGAGGCATGCACACGCCACTCCAACAGCTTCACCCTTTCGCCGCACTCTCTTTCCACGAACGAAAATCCCTCAAAGAACTCTCAGAAGGATACTGCGCACTGCTATCAGAAGCAACTTCAATGCCTTGGACCTCTTCCGCAGCCAATCAGCCTGATAACTCACGAGCGGCAGTGCCAGCATTGGACTTGCCTTTTACAATTGAAGAACTGAACACTGCTATCAGTGAATCGAACAGGCACACATCACCCGGCCATGACGAAATAAGCTACGAAGCCATCGCAAAACTACCCCACACCTCCCGCCTACGACTTCTGGAATATTATAATTCTTCATGGCTGTCTGGCGAGGTCCCTGCAGAATGGAAACTCGCGAAAATAGTGCCCATTTTGAAACCTGGTAAACAGCCAACAAGCTACGTCTCTTTCCGGCCCGTCGCCCTGCTGAGTTGTGTTGGCAAGCTTATGGAGAGAATGATTCATAAACGAGTGACATGGTTCTTAGAAAGCCACGACAAATTTCCCCAAGAAATGAACGGGTTCCGCCAAGGGAGGGCAGCTATCGACAATGTCATCACCCTCGTCTCTTCACTTGAAGAGGGCCTCTTTGCTGGACGCATACCGATAGCTGTCTTCCTAGACATCAAAGCAGCTTTTGACTCAGTCTTTCACCATGCCATTCTTGCAGCCATGGACAGCCTTGGCCTCGGAGGAAGGTTGTACAAATGGATTGAGAGCTACCTAAAAGAAAGGAAGATATATATGAGCACTCCAAACGGTCCCACACAGTTCTACTCAGTAGAGAAGGGCGTACCCCAGGGTGCTGTGCTCAGTCCGCTACTTTTCAACCTCACCCTGATACATATAACAAGGATATTGCCGCGAGGAGTGCATATCACGATTTACGCCGATGATATCTGTATCTGGAGCGCTTCAACTTCGCGGTACATCACCAAACAACGCCTTCAAAAAGCATTACGGAACCTCTCCACGTATTTGGCTCCCCGAGGTCTACACTTTTCTCCAGAAAAGAGCACAGCCATCGCTTTCGCGAGAAAGAAAATGACCAAGTATCCGCTCCTCCTCGGTGGACGGCCGCTGACCTATGTACGGTCTCAGCGATTTCTTGGAATAGTCATCGACAGAAATCTTTCCTGGTCTCCTCAGGTGAAGAAACTTCGAGCGAGGCTAGTTGCAGCAACGCAACTCTTCAAATTCATGGCGGGGACACGATGGGGGTGCAATTGCCGCTCAATGGTACTACTTGAGAAAGCGTACATTGAAGGTACCTTGCGCTATTGCCTACCGGTGCTTCACCGATTATCACCAGCAAACAAGAGAACTTTAGAAGCCGCACGAAACAATTGCCTGCGAATCTGTCTAGGCCTTCCGAAGAGCTCATCAACCTCGGGAACTGTAGCGGAAGCAGGATGTCTTCCGCTAGAAGTTATCGCTACTCAAGAAACCATGCGCACTCATTTTCGACATCTCATACAAGGGAAGAAAAATGTTCTGTACCGCGCACATCTTACCCACAGCAATTCTGCATTCGGACAAGCCGTGCAAAAGCTGCAACTTACTGCTATTCGACAGCCACTGCAAACAATGCCTCCGAGATTTCCTCCTTAGACACTTTCGCCTCTTGATATAAAACCATTTGTGCCAGGCATCAACGGAGCAAAGAGACGCATCTCACAGACCGCACTGCTGCAGACTACTCTCCTCTACTTAGCCGAGCACTATACCCAGCACACTCATATTTATACTGACGCCTCCACCACTCAGGAGACGTCATCCTATGGCCTCTATGTCCCCTCCACAAGACAAATGCTATCTTATCGGCTACAGAGGAGGACATCCTCGACGACAGCAGAACTTCATGGCATCAAAGAAGCTGTCCTCTATATTCTACGTCAAACGCCGAACCGATGGGTGGTCCTCACCGACTCCAAGGCAGCTCTTCAGATACTGTTCAACCTCTTAAAGAAAACAAATCATCATCCGATTTCATTTGATATAGCGTACTTACACCACTTGGCTGTTACCACAGGCAACTTTATCACATTTCAGTGGATACCAGCTCATTGCGGTATTCTGGCCAACGAAAAAGCGGATGAAGCGGCACGCAAAGGACTTCAAAACCGAAATTATAGGCGAACCTATTTCACTAAATCTGATGCTTCCCAGCTGGCTAAGAGACTTGCTTCCGAAGAAAACAAGAGGCTCTGGAACCTTTCGACACATCATTATGCTTTCCTCTATTCTATCGACCCACATCTAAGAACAAGACTCCCATGCAGAATTCCTCGACACCTTGAAACTCTGTACCATCGTCTTCGACTAAACAGTGCTTATGGAAACAGTCTACGGCACCGCTTCGGTCAAACCGAAAGTCCGTACTGTAATAACTGTGGCTCTATAGAAACTGTCGAGCATATTTTGTTGGAGTGCCGAGCGTATGCCGAAGAGCGTGCGCTCTGTGAACATTGCATGCATATGCTGACCGAAAGAACTTTCTCAATTGACTGTGTCTTGGGCGCTTTACCCCGCGCCACGCAACAGAGACAAGCGATGCAACTACTCTTCAGATATTTAGAGAGCATCGGTCAGCTCGACAAACTTTAATGACACCTTGAGAGCACGTAATGTCACTGTCAGCACACGTCCCCGCCCAAGATACAAAAAACTCAGTTTGTGTTTTTACCTCTTTTTTATTCTATTTTAACTTTTTATATTTTTTTCTATATCTCTCTCTCTCTTTGTGTCTTTCAGTCCCCAATCCCCTTCCCCACGCAGAGTAGCAAGTCAGCGAATTTACACACGCCGGCTAAATTCTCTGCATTTCAATAAAGAGCTCTCTCTCTCTCTCTCTCTTTGCAGAGCCGCGCGAAAATTATTTTTGTTTGTTTATTGTTCTTTCCGCGTGCGTTCTGTGTAGGAGCGAATAGGGAAGCGTGAGTCGCTTGGTTATTTGTAAGAATTGTCGTCGCAAAAGCTGAGGTTTGTTGTTTGGACCACGATGTTGGGCAAGTGTCAGTAACGCTGTTGACCCGGCCGTGCCTTTCCAGTTTAACCCCAAAGCTTTAGACACATTTTATTTGTATTTTGAGTTCGTGACATGTAATTAGTGTATTGTGTAAATCACTCCCTTTAGTTATTGTATCGCCCGTAGCACCTGCGTGCCTTAGAGGATGTGGCTTTCTCTGGAAACGATACAAAACGTTAGGCTGTTGATTTGCTTCGCACGTAGTAGGTCTGAGTTTGTTATGGCTTCGTTATCTGATTCTTGATTTTCACGAGTGAGCGCACCAATTGTAAATTTCTAGGGAGTTTTACCAAAACTGTAACCTGGCATTTCTCGAGGTCAGTTGGGTGCTCTATATGTTTGTTGTGCCTCGGGTCTTGCGTGGTTCGTTTCTGGCGTTTGCTGGCCATGGCTCAGGTCCAGAGATTGGTGCAGCCTGCGTCAACGTCTACAAGGGAGCAGATCTACGGTCTCTGCGGAGTGCTTTGGTGCTGCAACCCCTTCGAGACCTCCTGTGACGGTGGACGGGCTGTTATGATCGGCCTGCCTGGCTTGGCGCCGCTTTGACGCATGAGACGTTGCGGCTAAGACTACCCTGATTTCTTCCGGGTCAGCGGTTCCAGAGATGCCCCAAGAGCGGCGACAACACGAAGGTCGTTCGTCTAATATTCTCAGGTTGTCTGCGCCCCTCGTAAAACCCTTTGGGCACGCCTGACCGACTGACAGATTAGGAAGAGTTGTTGGCCGTCGAGGCGGCTTGCTTTGTCGTCAAGGTGCCCCGGACAAAGGACCCAGCGTCTGGGAACCGTCTGAAGATGCATTTCCCACGTTCCCCGTGGCGCCTTGTTGCCGCTGTTTCCACAATTCGTGGCCTGCCTGGCGCCGCATCCCCATCACTGCAACAGACTACGAAATTGACTTCCACGTAAGACTCAACGTCTTCGTGCTGTGCCGTGTAGTGCGCGGTGGGCAGTGTTTTTCCCTCGCCATGGGACGAACTGGGCGTGCCTCTTTCTCCTTTCGTGGGTTGGGAAGGAGGCGGCGTTTCACCTTTCCCTTTTGGGGGCGAAGGTGAAGATGGAAATTTTCATTGGACTGTCCTGGCCTCTATTGTTCTTTCCTACAGGGAACCCTGGGAAGACCAGGACATAAAATGCGAGCGCCGATGCGCTCCCGACGAGCTCTCACAAGTTCTCTCAAGCTCTCACGAGCTCCGAGAGCTTCCATGATGCTAACCCCATCATGTAGCAACACGCTACCTGTAAATAAACGTTACTCCGGGCTCCTCTCCTCGACATCTCCCCGGGTCTCTGGCTGGCTCCGGTCCTCTGGGCAGAACCCCCGACTACATCACTGCCAACACCCTCTAAGGTGTTGGTTCTGCATGGCGAGTCAAGTGTCCACTGTCGAATCAACACACTACTGACAGTCTTTTCGACATGACTGAGAAGGGCAGAGCAGGAGCAGATAGCCAGATCGCTAAAAGACCACAAGGGATGGATACCTCGTACTGGTCGGGTTGAATCGCGTAGAGCCAATTTCTTTCCTGGCAGTGAACCACTGGCGTAGCCAGGCCGTTGGGGGGGGGCTTCGGGGGTTCAACCCCCCTTCCTAAACTTTTCAGTTTTGCATGTATATATATATATACACGCACACATACAAACGCGCGCATGAACGTATTCATAAAGTATGACTGAACCCCCCCCCCCCTCGCCCTCGGAAAAAAATTTCTGGCTACGCTACTGCAGTGAGCACCTTACAAAGTAAATTACAAACAAAACAAAAGCCCGTGCACAACATATTTATCTTTATTAACACGAAAGTGTTTTATGCCGGGGTCCACCAGGTACATCCGTCACGGATATGACGTTGATAAAATGGACGCCAACGGGTGAGAAAGAAAAAAATCCAAGAAAAATATACCCCGCTGGGAATCGAACCCACGACGTTGCGGCCACGACGACAAGCGCCTGACGCTCTACCGACTAAGCTAACTCGGGAGATGCTAGACACGGCGCGAACGCGCCTTACATCTTTCACACATTCTCTTTCGCGGCGGGCGGAGCGGGGCGGTGCCGCCGTCTGTGAGATGTGAAAAGAAGTAATGCTTCACGATCGACACTTACTATCGCTTACTCCGAGATTGCACGCGATATCGGAGGTCATGGTTAAAGCGTCTCGATGCCAGAGAGGTAAACTGGCCGAGCTGGCGTCGCCGAGGCACCCTTGACGCTGTTACGTTCTTTGCCTTTGGCTTCGTGTTAGCGTGCGTCGGCTCATCGGAGTAGTGCAGCGTCCACGTGCACCAACGGGATTTCTCCGCCGCCGACTACTTCAATTGCGAGAGCACCGACTAACAAAACTGCTGCAATATGCGTTGCAGAAAGGACGCGATTTCGACGGGCGAATGTCGTGCCTTGGTGGAGCGAGACAGAGGCCAGCGGGACGCACGCGTTTGCGGCTCAGGCTACGAACCTCTACCTCCTGTGTTGCTGAAGCGCAGTGTGTGTTATGTATGCATGAGCACAGGCGTCGGCTACCCATTACTAGAAAGCGCACACCGTGCCGTTTCTCTCGTTAATTGACGACGCTTTGAAGAAGTGCATACCGGGTACCAGTGTTTATTATGAGCTTGTTGATATCATCCTTACGCGGGATTCACGATTCGCTGTGTCCAAAAATATGTTCACACCGTCAGCTACCACAACGGTTTATTCATGATCATGGGCGTTAGTCGTCGCGATAGAGACATGCTGTCAACATGGGTGCATCCACGTCAAACGGTGCTATTCGCGGCGAGATCGACCTATAGGTGGCAGCACCGACACCCCGCTAGTGTGGATACTGGTTTCGTGTGGTGTGTGTAGAAGTGCACGGGGCTTCTGTTTTCACATCGTGATTTTGTGTTCCGTACCCGCAGAAAACTCTTCGTTATCGATGGTGAGGTTTTGTTCGGTGCCACAATGCCGCACATACTGCACAGAGCCAGGGATAAGCTTCCATTTCTATCCCACCGACGCGGAACGTCGCCGACTGTGGCTCGTTAGGCTTCGTAACGGCAGGACGCCTTCCATGTACGCGATGGTGTGCAGCAAGCACTTCGACGACGGTGCATTCGCGTTCGCAGACGAGAAAGAATGGCGAGTAGTCAGCGATAACTTCGCTAATGTGTGCATTTATATGCTTGTTGCTGCGGTGCACTACGAGCGTGAAGACGGTCGCAGTAAGCGAACGCTCAGGGAAGCTTCCCTGTGCTTTGATTTTCCTACACTTCCCTAGGAAAATTAAGCGAGAATCAATCGAGAAAGAAGAAAATTAATTCATGGAACTTATTCTTTGTCATTCATGTACCGTCTGCGCTGTGAATGCAAAGTTTGTTCGCGCTTGGCTATGAGTCTGTTTAAACGAGAGTCCCCGAGCCCTTTTTGTAGTTCGCGCATGTTCCATTGTGTTTGCACGGCCGCGAGAACAAGGGCAAGTACGTGCACCGAAACGCGGCAAGTGTGTATGCATGATCTGGTGCATAGTAAAGGGTATCGTTTTATGAGCCCTCACACGCCACGTAAGCGATGAAAATGCGCGAGCGAGTTTATCGCCACTGCTTGTCTTGATGAATATATTTTTAGGGGCGAAGCTCCTTAAAGCGGCACCCGTTCGTCCCCGTCGTAGTGCGGTAGTGCGTAACCAGTCTTAACGCTAGTACCAGATCTTGACCTCCAAGGTGGTGCCGGTGGGAGATTTCTCCTGTGCGTTGTTGAACAATAAAAAATTCGCAGCGTGCGCGTTAACTAAAAGCCGAATTCTGTCTCTCATTCCCCATTAGCAGCCATTGGCATGTTCCAGTAGGAAACGTTAGTAGAAGTAGAAGTGTAAGTGTTAGCTAAAAGCCGACTTCTTCTGTCTCTCATTCCCATTAGCAGCCATTGTTTACCTCCAAGGTAGTGCCTGGTGAGATTTGTCCTGTGCGTGATTAGACAATAAAAATTTTGTTCAAAACGCCGTTGATCGATGAAATAAACCAACGAAAGACGCCAGATGTTTTCTAAAAGCAAAACGAAAAGACGCCAGGTGTTTCTAAAGCAAAACGAAAAGACGCCAGCTTCTTAACGAAAGACGCCATATGTTTTCTAAAGCAATGGTTTTCTAAACAATGAAAATTCACACCGTACATGTAAAATTAAAGTGAGCTGCAAGTCGTCATAACTCTCATCGAACCTTTAGTATAAACGCGCCCGATCTCACGTCGGTGATGATGTACTGGGGAGAATTCACGGAAGATTCACGGTTTACCGATGAACCTCCGCAGCTTCGCCCACTCATCATCATTCACTCCGTGGATATGCTGTGATCTTTTTCTCGCTCGCTCTCTTTTTCTAAGGCTTTTCGCGGAAGAGATTGAGGCCTGACGCACTTCCGACACTGAGCTTGCCAAAGCGCAAATTTGACAGGCATAAGCTACCTCGCAAGTACACGGGTGTCTTTGTATGCATTTCGCCACAAGTTATAACTGCGCAAAGCAACTCAGACAATTTAAGTACCGAAGTGTCAGACGTGACTTGACAGAAATATTTCTCTGCAGTGGGACCAGGACCGTACACAACTAAAGCTCGTCGCGTAACCTGTAAACGACAGTCCCGAGTTATGCACCTAACCGCAACGCGCAAGTGCATGAGAGCCTTTTTTTTTAACCACCGAGCCGCTAAAATGCTATATTCACATGAAATTTAATACCTCTCATCTTTAGGACCACGCCAAGTGCACTTTGCAATGCGCTTGAACCACAGAGCGGCACCTACACTGATATGACTCTCGTGAACGGACGGTACGACGACCACACACAGCACTCTCGACAAGTGCACTCACTGATCTTATTACAGTACATATACAGCCGATCAAAGCAAAATGCTTCTTTACATGTTGTTAGACATACGTACGAGCGGTTAAAGTTGCACCAACGCAACGGAACAAACCGCCTTTTGAGGCCCTGCATGACGTACGCGCACATGCAAACACAACGCGGCTAGCAGACGACGCATGGAGCAATCCACACTGGGCGCGCTTCAGCCAGTAGCCGCCAGGCGGCGACTCCGCTCGATCTCGCGGCCAATAGCTGCCAAACACGAATAGACATTGTACAAGCTCACATATGTCACTACACAATAAGCACTACTTCTGTGAAGACACGTTTCACTTTCGTGTTATACCGATTCCTATAACGGAGGGATCAGCCATGTTTTTTTTCTTTTTTTGCTCTTCACTCTTCTTTCCGCTGACGACTCTCCGCGGTCTCGCATTTGCCAACCGCTCGCGCCGTGTCAGCGCGGCGGCGAATGCTCGCCGGCATGTCCCACTTCATTGCTTCTAGCTGTTGTTTCCGGGAGTTGGCTGAACTAGAGGACTAGGTTGAACCCCAAACAGTTCCGAACAGTCAATGTTACCCGGTAACATGAATAACGGTCCCGAACTGCACTTGCAAGCGAAACTTGAGGCTAAGCAGTGTTCATATAAGCGCCAATTTTGAAAATAGGCATTTATAGGCATTTGTAAGCATTTAGGCACAAACGCCAAAAATAGGCATTTATAGGCACTGTAAAAACACTATAAAAACCCTTCTTAACCTCTAATTCATGCTCATATATCAAAGTGGCGCGATAGGAACGCAAGGAACAAAATAGGCATTTGCCTAAAATCCGGTCTCTAGTGATAAGATTGGAATGTTGATGGACGACGCGTCCCAGCCATAAGCAGTTTATCGACGGCCGACGTCCTGTTCGCCGCTATCAGTGTACAGCGTGTATTGCTGTAGTTTGGTTTTCATTTCCCGGCCACAAGTTCGGCCAAATAAAGGGTTTCATCTTGAACGCGCCGACTGCTGTCTTCGCGGACGTCACGACCCCGTGACAATATACAGACACACATACATGAAGCATGGTTGGACCCCCCCCCCCCCCCCCGAAAAAAGTTTCTGGCGACGCTATAAATACTGTATTGCGACAAAAAGAAATGCGACCAGGGCGACGTCTACGCACTTCGCATTGCTTTTCAGGCGGTTGAAACCTGGCTGGTAATGAGAAGACGCTAGGGTCATCCATGTCCGTGATACATTCTAGGACGACCCTTGCGTCTTTTTATTGCCGCCGTGGTAAGAGCACAACGAAAACGAATGCGAACAGCGGAGCACTAACGCGCCGCGCTGTGCGCATTTCTTTTCATCGCCCCTGTACAAGTTCAGTATGGGTGCTGGCGCACCATACTCAGACCTCCTACTATAGGTGACAATAGTTTACAGATATGTAAACTCAGTGGCGTAACTAGGCTGTTATTCGGAAATTAGGTGTGTGTGTGTGTGTGTGTGTGTGCGCGCGCGCGCGCGCGCGCGTGTGTGTGTGTGTGTGTGTGTGTGTGTGTGTGTGTGTGTGTGTGTGTGTGTGTGTGTGTTGGGGGAGTGGTTCCGACCAGTGTTGCGGAGTTGCCACTCCGGAATCATTCCACATTTTCGCAACCCCGGAATGGAATGGGGACAACGCTTGGAGGAATGGAATGGGAATGGAATTAAGCGCCTTTTGCACGGAATGGAATGAGAATGAAATTAGGTCTTTTTCCGAGAATAGAGCACGTTTTTGTCTATGCAGTGTTTTTCAAAATTCAAACATTAGTAAGTCACAGCCTCGAATTTAATAATAAAGCAGTGTTTTCAAAATGGTTTGGCTGATTACAAGCACCGTGCATTTATAAGCAACGCGCCTGCCACAATGCTCTCCTTATACACTGCGTTGCTCCGAAGTTTGTCTCTATTCTTCGCGTAACCGCGGTTCTGTGCTGTTGATATCCGTCGTGCGAAACTACGGCGGCGGTATAGCACCCTTCCTTACGCCTTGTGATTTTGTTCCCCTTGTGGACCCAATAAAGTTGTTTCACTCACTCACTCAGCGGCGCCTCAAGTACCTACTGACTCCGCACCCTTCACCTCATGGTTTTTGCTTCTGTCGCCGACCCGTTGGCGACTCGGACTCATATTCGCAAAAGCGCTTCCCTAAGTTGTGATGTGTATTGACGCTGGCGCAATGCTTATGTTCACTGCAAGCTTTCGTATACCAGGTTGCCCGCCTTTTCACCTCATACTCCCCCCTCCCCGCACCCTTTTGCAATACTGTGCCCCTGTCTAGGCGCTCCAGACGCCTGGCAAAACTGCTTCTTGAACTGCGCTATATTTCGATAACGTACTTACATAAGGCTGTACGTTATCGAAATAAAGTAGTTGTGAGTTTGCGCATCATCTTGTGTTGTTTTTCCTTGTTTCTTGGTCCGTGTCCACCGGTAGCGCACTACAAGAATGAATACTTTCACTTGACCTTGGTAACGTGTTTTATGTACTTTTCCAGTTCTTAATGCATCTGATAACATCAGCTTTATGTTCATTCTTAGCTCGATAAAGCTATGAAGGTGTCTTTCCTACAATGAGGAATTAGAGGAATGGAATTGAGCTGCCCGGCCATTCCCAGGGTGGCAATCGGCTAAGTTTTTTCATTACGAGGAATTGAAAGGAATGGAATTGTGGTAAGTTCTAATTCCCCGGAATGAAAGTGGAATGTAATGGACGCGCCCATTCCGCAACACTGGTTCCGACTAGCCTTTATGTATGTTCGTGCGTGTGTTTCTATGTGTGCATATATGTAAATAACGAAAATTCCGGGAAAAGCTTAAATCATTCACCTCCCCCCCCCTCCCCCAACGGCCGACCCCCCCTTTGCCGTGAAAGCGTTTTTATTATTAATGCTCAGCTACAAAGCTGTAAATGCGACGGATTAGAAAAAAATCCAAGGGGGTCTGAGAGGTATAAGATTACTCACTTGCTCGCACATTCACCTTCACTACGCAGAAGCACGGCCACAAGCCCGGCTACCACCTGAACGTCGGCCAAGTGCACAGCAAGAAAGGCTGGGATGGACCCGGCTATAGGAAGAAGGGATGGGATGCCCTCGACTCAAGCAACCTGCCCTACAGCAGCTACTCGGCGGGGCCCTACAGCTCCTATGGCAGCCAGAACTACCAGAGCATGTTCCGCGGCGCCCACGGGCTGTCTCTTGGCCACGCGTCGTCGATGTACTCGGAAGGGCTACAATCCTACGACTACAAGGACGCGGCCTCCTTTGGCTACCCCTTTTCTGGCTATCAGGTTAGATGTGTACTAATGTGAAAGCGAGTTACGCCACTGTTTGCCGCTCGCTTGTATACTATGAGCGTCCCCTTTATAACGGGGCGGTGACCTATGCGCCACCAAGCTCGAAAAGAAACTTTATTGTTATTATTGTCATTTAATTCGGCCTAATGCCTTGCCTACTTCAAAAACTCACATTTCAATCGGTGTGGACGTCGTCACGATTGGCGTGATCGGTGTCATTTTGCGGCTGGTTTTCATGTTGCCGAAGAAGTTTTCTGAAGTGTAGCTTTTTCTAGCGCTGGCTGCGCATGCCTGACTGAAAGTACCTGTTTAAAGGACCCCTCACCACCCCGAGTTCAAAGACGAGGAAGTGGTTTCTTTCTCGCCTTCGCTACCCTTCCTACAGGCGATATCTCCTCCTCGCCACTTATTTCTCAAAATCACGTGTACAAGCACTAAGCGTGGAGCCTATCAGGATTTCGCGCTTGTCGGCTACACGCTGTTATATCCGAATGCGCAGATGAAAACACACACAAAAAAAATTAACTCCATCTTCCCAAAGGGAACCCTGATGGGATGCGAAGCAGCAGCGTTGCGCACGGGTGGCGTCACGGGTTGAACGGCGCTAACGCGGGTGCTGCGGTGAGCGCTGGAAGATTCGTTTGAAGCGATGGCTGGCGTAGGTCTTGTCGTTTCTTCAGAGTGGACACGGGCGCTGGACCGGAGCTGGCGCGCGTTTCGCCTCGACTACCACGGCCTTGTGATCGGTGAAGTGCACGCTGAGAGTTTCCTGCCGACATTCGACGTCGAAGTTGAAGCGAGGGAGAGGTTGAAACATGTTTCAACGCGTACGTACGTTAGGCGCGCGTCAGGTTTATTGCGCGTGAACCGACGAGTCGGCGGTGTAGCGAGCGGTGGTCGCGGTAGCGGAGCGAGCGGCGGTAGCGGCAGGTGCTGCGGGCGAACGGACGAGGCGGCAGCGTGAGTGATTCTTCATTTCATTAAACAGGAAAGAACGAGGAAGACGGTAGGAAAGAGGGGAGGAGTGCACGATAACTGTCTCTCAGTGAGGACACCTTAACCGAAACACTCGCGGGGGATGGGAATGAAAGAGAGAGCGTGAGGTTAGTATAATGAAAAAACAAGGAAACAGTAAAAAAAAGTAAGTGAAAGCTGATAACTCGCGAAGAGGCTGGGGAAGCGCTAGTTCACCGTGTCGAGCGGCTAGAAAAGACGCACGATCAGGTTCGCGTCCTCCAGGTAGGAGACTAGGGCTGTAAGGGCGGCACGGCGGCGATCCTCGTGGCCGGTGGGATACAGGAAGTCCTGCAGGGTCGCACAGGGCAGTCCGACGAGGCGGTACTCCGTGACGAGCCGCTTCCGTGCGTCATCAAGTGCAGGACACTCACAGAACAAATGATTCGCTGTTTCCACCGCACCGCAATCGACGCAGTCCGGTGCAGCCGCGTCGCGGAGACGATATTTACGTTCCGCGGGCCACACAGAACCGGTGCTCAGAGCGAGGAGGAGCGCGCGATCGCGGCGGGTGAAACAAGTTGCAGGAATAGGGGGAGGGGGGCGTCCAGCGGCGATCCGCGCGTCAGGATGCTCGCGTGCTAACTCTCGACGAAAGTTGATGCGCGCAGAGTCCAACGACGTGGCGTAATCCGTCAGCGGGGTCGCGGCGCAGTGTGCTCGCTTTGCGAGCTCGTCCGCTGCCTCATTGCCTGCGATGCGGCGCATTCGTACGGACGCACGGAGGGACAGTGTTACACAGGCTAGTCAAAGAGCTGCTTCGCATCTAAAAGTGAAATCAGTTGATCGCGCACGATAGTCATGCGAGACAAGGAAGAACGGGTGGGCGGCTGCATGGAAAAGCAGTGTAGGAGACAATTCACAGCTGATATTTCGTGTATATGGACCAATTGAGAGTATCTACCGTAATGACGTCACGTGAATCCCTGTTCTTGCGTCACAATGTGCGCCTGAAAGGCGAGAAACGCCAGGAGATAATAACGCGCTCGTTTTTTGTATCTTCAGAGGCTGTGAGAGGCGCTTTAAAGTACGTGGACTGGGCTTAACTCTAGGCCGATAACGACTTCGAGAAGATGCCGACGGCAATGAACGATCGAGTGTATTCAGCAAACTGCCGTGTCGTTTTGAGGCCATTCAACAGCCTACGCCGACAATGATGCAACCGACGACTGCCGTTGTTCGGCCGGTCCCGGTGCGATCGGCGACTGAGCGAACGGAGAATGTGATAGCGTGGGAATACACTTTCAAATTTAATGTGCACGGACTCTAGCTCTCCTTCCACAGTTAGCGCAAATGAGCCAAACGCCACCGAGCATGCCACCGAACACTTCAAACGCGACCGAGAAATGCGAAGATCGAAAGTGATTTCAGAATTAGAGCACCGGTGTGTATGTCCGTCGCGCGCTGTATTTTAAGTAATGATTACATACTAGGAACGTAAGCGTGAAATCGAGGCTCGTAAACGTGAGCTGAGTAATCGAGTTTTACACGCAACATTATAAAGAATAGAAAGAAAGCGAAAAAAAAAAGGAACTAGCATTGTTGCGTGAGCGCGGCTCCTACGTGGACGGAGAGTGGCTTTCCCGCAATAACTTTTGAACCCAAGACGGCGTGCCTTGGAGCAACTCTGGCTCTTTTAAGAGAGTCTGTGCAGTAATGCTATCCTTAAAGGCCCCTTAAAGTCATTGCAACGGGAAAAGTACCGCGATCGTTTTCTCTTAGCCGCCGCGCCTTTCCGTGACTGCAGATGCGCTTTCCACAGTCACGCGGTCATTTGACGCCATGAATGGTGCGCCTTACTCGCCTCCGCTCGCCTCACTTGTTTCTCGAATACTCGAACAGAATATTTTTATTATTTCTTTATTTACATCTACATCGAATTTTTGCTCACGGACAACGCCGATTTTTCGCTCATAACCAAAGACGCCACCGCCGACCCAGACACCGACACCGGAATTTCTGCGAAACGAGTGCTATCGCGTTAATATGCGGCGGGTCGGACGGTCGCGATACTTTTCTCGTTCCAGCGACATTAAGACTCCCAGCCGTTCCTGTTGCGCCATCCAGCGGTGTGCGCGCGAAGTTCCATTGAGGTTATACCAATGGCGTTCCGGTACTAAAGTTCTGATTTACTTGCTGGCCCACGGAAATTTGTGGCGATGCGCAAAAGCATCTTGGTTTTGTGCTTGAGGAGCCTTTGTGACGCAGGCTACAATGCGTCGATCACCGAATAAATTTTTAATCTTTTTATTGAACAGAAACCGATAGATAAGCACAAAATTACTGAAATACGCTAAGAATGCTAATATCATTAATACATTCCTTATCAGTGGCAGCCGAATCAAAATACAGGTGACTTTCGGTTGTGCCAGGCATCCATAACGTAAAATCCTTACATTAACAGAATTTTTTATCCTATTGTGATTGTTCGTAAGGCTCGATGCCAGCCAATCATAATGTTGGACATATCGTGTTGGCAAAGACTACAGGCTAATGGCATACAGCACTTACGATGAGCTTTGTGAATTCGGTACCTGGTTTGTAGACACACATTCATTTTACTCAATTAGCTGATGATGGGAATGTCTTTCTGCGCTCACTGTAAACAATTTTCTGACCATGCGTTATTGTAATTTGTGCTTTTACTTTGTTTCATATGACTAGGTTCCAGGTTATGCGACAACGCTGTCAAAGCTTCCATTCACCAAGCTAGTAGACTCAGTGCCAACCGTGCTGCCCGGAGTTTCTGGTGTCTACGAGCAAGCTACCATTGTGAGCGCGCCGGTGCAAACGCCCACTATCGTGCAGAGCTTTCCTGTGGCAAAGACCATCAGCGGACACGCCAAAGTGCCTGTTGCACACATTGTACACAAGGTGCCGCTAAGTGCGCTGTCAAAGAAAGCGCATGCGCAGCAGCAAGTACCTGGCACAGCGCACGGCTTCCATCCCGTGTTAGTCCAAAAAGTGCCTGTCTCTAAACTCGCTCTGCATGTCCCGCAGTCGCACTACGTGATGCACACTGTAAAGCCGGTGTCTTCCATAGGAGTGCTAAAGACACCGATATATGCGGCCACCGGGGCTGGAGAGCTTTACCCGATAGACATCGACGGCAGCACCTACCAAGAAGATGATGCAGGCGGTGCAGAAGACGTGCAAAGCGGGGCCGGATATGGAAACGGGGACACTGCAGGTTCACAGAACGGAGAATCTCAAGAGGGTCAGTCTAACGGCGACGGTGGTGGTGTTAACGGAAATGGCGGTGCAACAGCATCACGTAATGGCGGTGCTTTTCAAAGGGGTCATTTCAACCGCGGCGGCGGTGGGGGCGGGAATTATGGCCGAGCAAACGGTGCAGCAGGAGGCTCTAGCAATAGCGGATTTAACGGCGGTGGGGTAGGAAAATACGGTCATGGAAACGGCGCCGCAGGAGGCTTTAACAATGACGAATTCAACGGAGGGGGCGGTGGCAGCGGCGGCAGCAGCGGTGTTGGAAATTATGGCCAAGGAAATGGTGCAGCAGGAGGCTCTGACAACGGCGGATTTAACGGCGGTGGGGGAGAAAACTACGGCTATGGAAACGGCGCCAGTGGAGGTTTTAACAATGGCGGATTCAATGGCGGGAGTGGCGGCAGCAGCAGCAGAGGTGGTGGAAATTATGGCCAAGGAAACAGTGCAGCAGGAGGCTCTGACAGCGGCGGGTTTATCGGCGGTGGCGGAGGAAACTACGGCTATGGAAACGGCGCCAGTGGAGGTTTTAACAATGGCGGATTCAATGGCGGGAGTGGCGGCAGCAGCAGCAGAGGTGGTGGAAATTATGGCCAAGGAAACAGTGCAGCAGGAGGCTCTGACAGCGGCGAATTTAGCGGCGGTGGCGGAGGCAAATACGGCTATGGAAACGGCGCCAGTAGAGGTTTTAGCAATGGCGGATTGAACGGTGGGGGCGGCGGCAGCAGCAGGGGCGGGGGAAATTATGGCCAAGGAAACGGTGCAGCAGGAGGCTCTGACAGCGGCGAATTTAGCGGCGGTGGCGGAGGCAAATACGGCTTTGGAAACGGTGGAGGAGCAGGTTTTATCAATGGCGGATTCAACGGCGGTGGCGGCGGCGGTAATGGTGAAAATTACGGCGAAGGAAACGGCGCTGTGGCTGGCTTTGGTGATGGTGCAGTACAAAGGGGCCACTCTAGCAGTGGAGGCGGCGGCAAGTACGGCGGCGGAAGCAGATTTAGACAAGGACTCGAAAACAGTGGAGAGGGATCTCAAGAAGGCTACGGCAACAACGTTCCTAGTGGAGGCAGAGGCTACGAAAACGGAGGCGGCACGCAGGGTTTTCCTCCCGGGCTTGGACACCCTGGAGGCGGCAACGGTGAGGGTCAAGACCGCAACAGCTACAGCAGCGCAGGAGCAGGTCCTCAGCCAGGCTTCGCAAACGGTGGCTACCAAGGGGGCAATGGCTTTTCTGGCGCAGCTGGTTCTGGATACACCAATAGTGGCTTTCAGGGTCCACAACAACATGCTTTTCCTCAAGCAGTAACTGGATTTAAAGACGTCCAGTTACTCACTCCATTAGCCGGAGGCCTCAGTCAGAAGCAGGGATATCAAGCAGCACAGCCTGTAGAATTGGTGTACGGGGGAGTGCGGGAAGGAGGGCTTCAAGCGCAGATTCAACAATATCCAGACATCCAAGGGCCAGAAGAAAGCATAGTGCGAGGGCAGGTCAACAGGAACGCTCAGGGAGCGGGTAGTCCCCGAGGAAACGAAAATCGCCAAGAAGGCTACAAAAACGGCTCTGGGTGGAAGCCTATCATTGACCCTAGATACAACGCAAAGTTCAATAGCGGTTCAATTCGCATAGGTGAATTTGGCAGCCGTTTACAAGACGCACCGCAGGGCGATAACGTGTTGAAAAATGTGTACGGTGGTGTACGTGCAAATGGTCATTCATCTTTTAACGGCGCTGCAGATGGTTTGGTGAATGGTGACCTCCAAGTAAAAGGCTCTCACCTTCAGTATCCGAAATATCGGTACAGAAATCAAGGATTCTTTGGAAAAAGTAACTTTCAAGGAAATGGGGGAGGAAGGAAATTGTCAGAAGGTTCAGGGGAAAGTTATTTTTCTACGCATTTTAATGGAAATGGTGGCGGGGCAGGAAACAGCGATTTCGGCAGCGACGGAAACAGCGAATTTCCAGCGAACGGCCGCACCAAGCAGTATAATGGAGGAGAAGGCAATGGAAGATCAAATCACTTTAGGAATGGCGAGGGCGTCGGAAGACAACAGAATGATTTTGAACAGGGCGAAGGCAGCCTGAGCAATGGTGATTCGGGGGCACGATTTCCTAAAACATCGCAACGGGGAAGCTTTCAAAATAATGGCAGGAATTTCGGACAAGCACTGCCTAGTGGACGGTTCAGAGGTAGAAAAAATGTTGGTGGACCCACACCTCCAAAGTTCTGTCCGAAAGGCGGCTGGAGGCCGATTATTAGGGAAGGGAAGAAAAGCCGAGTGAACAGTGCTCAGTGGTCTACGCAACAAATTCCAGAAGGCCAAAGAAATGGTTTCCGCCGGCCAAATGGTATTGAAGTTCCAGGGCAAACACAAAATGGAGACGACACGGTGCGTGGTCGCTACAGTACAGGACTGAATGGGCTTCAAGGCAACGGTGAAGTTTATGAAGGCCAGGGCCCTACAGGAAATGGCGGAGACAGCGGTAGTTATTTCCGGGGAACAGTGGGCCAATTTGACGTTGTAGGAACGTCAGATATGCTGGCAGAAATTGGTAACGGGGGTACCAATGCTGCTTTTGGCAATGGGCAATCTAATGGGTTTACCAGCCAAGGTTCACTTGGGCCGCTAAGCGGACCAAACAATGGAGGACATCGAAGCGTAGAATATAGCAATGGACAAGGTTACGGCGGCACCGAAGCACTTGAAGTGCCACGGCAATTTCTAAACGGTAGGGCGCAAGGAGTAGCTTTTTCTCAGGGATCAACATATTACGAAGGCGAGGAGCTTCCTGGCGAAGAAAGTTTCAAAAGAGAGGAAATTAAGAAATTATTCTTTCGTCCTGCAGGCAGGGAAGCAATAAAAGTGCCAAAGAGCGTGATTCTTTCCGGTCACGGGACCTCTCTGAAAAGGAGCAATAGATCAGAAACACCAGTGCGCGTTCTCATAAATATCGACACTTCTATTAGTCCTTCACAAAGAGTCACGACTAAAGAACAGCTAAGCCTTGAGCAGTTGCTCGCCACGTACAAAAGCGACGGCCAAAAGAATGTCCCTCTTGAACTAAGAAGTGTTCGAGGACACGGTTACCGTGACGTCTCCTTCAGCGAGACGGTTAACACACCCATTCAAAAATCCAATCCTGTTGATGTACGACAGCCAGAACTAGTCAAAACTGTGAGTGAAGGTGTTCTTGCGAAGGAGGTTAAGACGGAAAGCTCGAGTGATCTAAAGAAAGTTGTGGTACCTGAATCTGTCGAGATAATGACGTCGACAGAAGAAAGTTCTGAAGAACAGGACAATGACAATGCTCCACCGCCGGCCCCTGAACCTATTCGAAGCACAGATTCTGGCTTGCCTGCTAAAGAACTGTTCGTTTCCGACGCCGGCGTCGGTGCGTCGGCCGCTTTGGTTGAACCGTCGCCGACGAAACCTGATAGCATTTCGTCTGAAGAAGTTGGCGAGTCAAAAGAAAAAGATCCGCTGCCAGACACCTCAGAAGGTTCTTTAGATAAATCTGCCCTCCACGATACTCGTGGAGGCTTCGAGGTGTACTATGGTCAGAGGAGGAGGCCCATCAGCTACAAGCAGGACCGAATATCTTCGTCGTACTTGATTCCTGTGAGAGTTCCGTCGTCGCTCAAGTCAAAAGTCAGAATGTCAGGAAGGAGTTAAAACGTACCTGTAGATACTTAAGCCACGTCGAGTGTGTTACTGCGAAAGAATAAGAACGAAGAGTGTATGTTGCCGAGTCGAAGAGTAAGTGAACATTTAGGATATACCGCAGACTAATAAGACCTCAGTAGAGCGTTGTTGACACTAATCACAAGCTGGGAAATGAAGCTCATTTTGTGTTACTGTTATTCACGATCTATTACGGTTCATTGACACAATGCTGACGTTTATGATATTTTTGAAAATATTTTGTAGCATCTATTCACATCATTTCCATCAAATTCCTGCGAGGGCAAACCGTGCAGTGTGCCCGTTTTGCTTGGTTTCGCTACGTGCATAAGTAACCTTGTCAACATGAAGCAAACTCTGTTTTCATGCGCATGACTCAGCTAAGGACTCGAAAACCCAAGCAGTAAACACCTCCTCCCCTGGCAATGTCACCAGTAAGAACGCGAGTTATGCAAACTGCGGTGTACAGGCTCGTCGGGTGAGCACGGCTCAGCGTGGCCGCGCTCCGCGCAGCGCCAGGGCACCTGGCACGGCCGCGCATCGTAGCGAAGCGGCGCAGGCGCACGGGGTGCTTCGCGTCGTCTGCTACAGCGCTGGAGCGCGGTGCTCTTGCTTTGCTGTGAAATACAGCAAGAGCGGCGCATCCCTGCGCGCTTGCGCCGCTTCGGTTCAGTGCTCCGCCGCGCCTGATGCTTTGACGCTCCGCGGAGCGCAGCCATGCTGCGCCATGTTCACCATAAGAGTGGACGAGCCTGTACAATAGTGGTACTTCATTCAACAAGCTTTCCATCATACAGACAACGCGAGTATTCATGCAAACTGTAAAAAGAGTCGGGGACTCAAGCCCGTGTTCGATATCGCAAATTTTTTGCATGCTGTTACATTTGCCTTTTTCAACGCTGAAGACTCATCCATATTTGGAATGTTCGTTCTGTAAAGACTGTTGGCATGTGTCATGTGTCGTTAACATTATCAGCCCTGTTACTGTGGTGAACAGCAAGCGAAAAAAAAAAAAAAGACAGCCATAGACTTAATGGCAATATACGGCGGAAGTTAACTGCGTGATAAGTCTACAACATAAAGAAGTGTCATTTTCGTTGACCCTATGTTGGAAAACTACCGTGAACCTAACGCAGCGGATGTTAAACATCAGTTACCAGCACGGGTAGCTTTTTATTTTCCTTTTCATGATGAATAAGTTAAGCTACTTTATGTAGCGCTTAAGACTCCCCTCCCCCTTCTTTTATCCCTCTCACCTGTTAGACATACAAATAAAAATTATGTGATGCGCGTATGGTGTCAGTAACTTAGTTAATCAGCGAGCACTGTCATATTAAATGAGAGCAATGTCTACATTCCTCGAACCTGATGGACCTCATTTGGGTGTGCATATGACACCGCGGTCTTAACTATTCGCCGAAAACGAACGCCTAATGAGACAGCTGTTCCTGCCAGCATCTGAAGTGATAATACGACGAGGTCAGATGAATATGCGATGTTTACACTGCTACGTTTTTCTAGTAGTTTCTGTGATGCCAACACTTGCACTGGGGGTGCAGAAGGCAGCCGTTGGCCACATTTGCAGCTGCCGCCTCGGTTCAACATCAGAATAAAAGAAGTTGAACACCATCTACACTTCCCCGTGGGACAGTCGGAAGCAGTGGCCTACTGGTTTAACTGCACACGCATAACGCACTTTGAAACGCTGGTAGCACCGTGGCAGTTCGTTTCGCGTCCGCTGTTGCTCGTAAATGTCGACGCGAAACGTAAGGCACACATTTGCAGTGCTTTCTTCTAGTACAACAATGTAAACCGGGGCGAGTGTTCCATCAGTGTCCATTACCGCAGTTTCCGCTCGCAGTGCCGCCAGTGCAGCCATTACCATTGTCACGCCTCAAAAACGAGACAAGCCTACCTTATTACAAGAAATTTATCGCTAATGTAGAGGAAATTGCACCGAATAAGGAACGTCAGCCATAGATTCGCCACGTAAAGCTTCTCCGGGTCGAACTTATCCAAATGCACGTACAAATCGTTTTTATAGTTATGTATTGTTCAGGTACCATTACATTGTAGCGAGCAGCAGCATCTCCTGCAGCAGCATCTCAGTGTTGACAAGGTGGATCTAATATTTATTGGGTCCACCCTTTGTATACTGATATAACCTGTAAAGAACTAAAGAAAGATCACGGTTTGGTATTGGTGGTTGCATTTATAGCCTTTGTGACACGTGTGAATGTCGGGTGCGGGAGAGGGGGTATGCGGGGAGTGTCGTGTACATATATGCCCAGTTCCCACATTTGAGAGGGAAGACGTGACAGCTGTGAGTGGTGGCTTATATTTATTGCGCTGTGTAATGGAGCGCCCATCACGGAACCATACGTGTATTCGTTGATGTGAACGACTGCTTGTGGCTTCATGTGTGGAGTTTCCTGCTTCGTTGTGTGACCGAACCGCGCATCAGAGGAGCGCTGGAAACCGGGAAGCCGAAGGAGAAACAACGGCTCTCTCAAGTGGTGGACCCTGCCCTACCCTCAAAGCAAACGCTCCATTGTTCCCCATTGCAGACATTTTGTACAAATAAAGCAGCAGCAACTAACTGCTCTGATGGAAGCGTGTGTGTCTGTCTTTTCGAACTCATTATTACGTTGCCTTTTCTAAATGTATTAATGTATCAAATTATGATTGCACCCTTTGACAACAAACGGGACGGTAAACGAACGGAGTTATTCAGGAGCACAGCCACAACTTGAAAACAATCTGCTATACGTATACGTTCACAATGTATCGCACAGGCTAAAAAAAAAAAAAAAAATTGGGCAACGAGTTTGTGGGACGGTGGTTTCTTTCATCACCCGAGAAGCTACAACAAAAGCAAGGTGTGTGACCGGGCTGGTTGGTATTCCACATAGCTACGTGAACAAAGCGGGAGAAACACAAAGACAAGGCATAACGCACCGTATGCCGGTGCATTCATGTATCGTGTTAATAAATTTCACTGAAGCAAGATGTGAGTACGGGCTAGTTGGTATTCCATTTCAAATTGCGGTTACAGCGCAGGGGAAGACACGAGACAGGGACCGATGAAGACGAGCGCTGCCTACGTCGGTCCCTGTCTTGTGTCTTCCCCTGCGCTGTAACCGCAATTTGTAATAAATTTCAGTTGGAAGTCAGTCCTCGTCGGTTCCTTGCCTTTGTCTCCCGCGCTGTTCACGTAGCTAAGCTGCAACAGCTGTGTAAATGCCGTCAATCCGCATGACGCACTCGCGGCCATATGTTGCATTAAAGGGACACTAAAGGCAAATATTAAGTGTAGAGGCCTGGGCTAGTTGGTTATTATTCATACTGGCAGGGTTTTGCAGCGCGCGAACATAGGAAAAAAGGACAGTGTAGACAGAAAGAGCGCTGACTTCCAACTGACTTTATTTTGAAAAGTGGCAAAATATATGCGAGGAAAAGGAAGAAAGCAAACATACAGCCTAATCAAAGTCACTGTGATCGAAGCACGTGGAACGCATTCACCATTGCCTTAACGCCCGGCCAAGTATTCACGTTCTAACTGTGATAATGCAACTGATGGGGAGCTTACGCAGTTTTCACCTAGTGAGTGAATTATTTCTGCTTCGATGATCTCGCGGGTTAACTGATCCATGTGCCTTGCCTTTATCGCGCATCGATCGAAGAGGGGGGTGCAACCGCAATCCCGGCAATGGTGGATCCGTTCCACGTGCTTCGATCACAGTGGTTTCGATTATGCTGTATGTTTGCTTTTTATCTTCCTTTTCCTCGCATATATTTTGCCGCTTTTCAAAATAAAGTCAGTTGGGAGTCAGCGCTCTTTCTGTCTACTCTGTCCTTTTTTCCTATGTTCGCGCGCTGCAAAACCCTGCCACTATGGCAAATATTAATCCAGAAACCTCGTAGTGCTACTTTTGTGCCAAGGAAATGCATATTTTGAAATAAAATCACGTTTTAGTGGTCCGAATCGCTTTATCGCACTTCAAATCACCCGCCTGAAAGCGGTCTTTCTGAGGTCACTGTTGCCGTGCCCAACGTTGCCCGCCTTTACTGCGCGGCGGCGTGCACTGGCGGCGTACACTAGAGTCACTGTATATGCTACCTTTAGGTAGCAGAGTAGCGCATAGGTCCGGCTAGCAACCACAGCTATGCGGTGAAGTCGCACTGCATTTTTGCAGGCGACATGCCTACCGCGTCGGCGATAAACATGTCTGGCGTGTCGAAGGCCGGCGATAAACATTGGCTGTCGATGACTAGTGTTAATTGAGTGAGCTGCAGCCGCGGCGTCGATAAATACAAAAATTGGCCCGAGCGTCAGCTTCTCCGCAATGCATGGTTGCTAGCGGCGTTTGGAAAACAGATGCGCAACTCTGCTACCTAAAGGTAGCATATACAGTAACTCTAGCGTGCACCATTCGGGAATCCTGCAAAATCACATGCATGCGGCATTTTGTCGAACTTTTTGTCAGAGCGACAATCACGAGCGCGCAAAACACACGCGGCAGTACGCGATACCGAAACTACCACTGAGACGCGACCGCGTAAGCAAAGCAGGGCACCGGGCGAAGCGCAGTTCGGCGAAAACGGAACCTTTGAACCACACGCGCCGTTCCCCATGGCAACGCCAAAGCGGTTCTTTTTTCCGTGAATCAAACAGAAACGAACAAGCAGCATTTTATTACGTCTCTTGATGCACGGAAGGTTCTTTTTTTATTGCAGCTAGTTTGATTACGAGTGATTAATTGTAGTCGGACTCTCTCACGTCATCGGGATCATTTCCAAAATGTCCCGCTCGTGGCGTTCATCGTGTGATAGATTTAGCTTAATTTCTCGGTAAGTAGTGCACTGCTGTTGATAATATTGCCGTTTTAGACGTTGTCATACATTGAGCTTTCACTCTGACATAAATTGTTATTTGCCTTTAGTGTCCCTTTAAGCACGAGACTTGCTTTCTGCCATGCGCCTTAGGTGTGGTTTGTCCTGTTGAGAGTTCGGTTGCGCTGAAGTCCCTAGATTTTTCCTTTTTTTTAAGTAGCAACATCTTCCTCTCACGCGCCGCCGGCGTCTGCCGCCATGTTTTTCCTGAAGTACCTAGATTTGTTTGCGCCACCGGCGAATCTAATTGGGCGACGCTCTTTTCCGGTGGCCATGTTCTTCCTAACGCTGTTCTAGCTGTTCGCCCCACAGAGTCGCACGCATATAGCCAGGAGAGAAAGCGGCGGAGGTCCCCCGCTCACTTATGGCAGGGAGATACGCGTACGTGGCTCTGTAATTCTTCGAGGTTAGGAGGAAATAAATAAATAAATAAATAAATAAATAAATAAATAAATAAATAAACATGACTGCAGACGCCGGCGGCGCTTGAGAGGAAGTCGGAGGAGGAGGAAGATGTCACTATTGGCCTCGAGGCCCACCACTGCAAACGCCGGCGCCACCGTCGGCGTGACGTGCTTGGCAGGATCACGTGGTCTGAGCGGCCGCGTCGGCTGCTTGTGGAGCGCTGCCGCGTGCTTTGAAAACGAGTTTCAAGTCCCACATGCGCTGTGGTCTGTTCAAACACGGAAGTTTTCTCGCATTTTCTGCTCAATTGAAACCATTGTAATAGAGTGGCTGCCTCCGAAGGCGACGAACATGGGGCTCTACCGCTCGGTGCCGCAGTGCCGGGCTTACGCAACGGAGCCCAGTGTCAGCCTGCACCGGTAACCGCGGGACGAGAAACTGCGTGAAGCATGGGTTGTAAAGCTAAGAACCGGCAAGCAGCCATCGGCTATGAGTTTTGTGTGCAACAAGCACTTCCGCGACGAAGACTTTCGTTACTGCGTCTGGTCTGCGACGTTCGGTGAGTAGCAGACAGCGCGCACTGAGACGATGGCTCGCGCGCGCTTCCCGCCGGCAATTGATGCTCATCTGCCACAGGATGAAAAAGGAGCTACCTTTTACCACGTGCGATACCATCTCAAAACCCTCCCGTGCGACCTCTTGATCGTCGGCCTCGTGCTCAGCGTCCACAAAATCGGCTGCAGATGCGCAACTCATTGTTTAGATACGTTGAATTAAAAAACTCACAGGGTCCCTTATGCATTCGCCAAAGATGACTGGAAGGCGAAAGCCATCTTCTTCTTGTCAGTCGATGTATTGATTCTCCCGCGCCCTCCTCCAAAAGCGTTCTGCACCTAACGCGGTTTTGCACGGCCTCCATGACCGATCACGAAGGCAATGCAAAGCGACCATGACGTGTTACTACGGCACCATTGACGCCACGTTATGTGACGTCATAATGACGTTACATGTTTTTGGGGACCTGTGACGTCATTATGACGTCATATGGTCACGCCATCCCGTTACAATTATTTTTTGCATCACTCGTGTTGACGCCGCCGACGCGGGACGCCGACGGGCAATCTTCCTGTTTGATGAGGCATCTAGGGCTTTCGCCTTCATAAGTTACACGACATGGTCCCTTTGCATTGCCTCCGTGATCGGCCCACCAATCACGGAGGCAATGCGAAGGAACCATGTCGTGTAAATACGTCATCATGTGACATCACGTTACGTCACGTCATGGTGATGTCATAATGAAGTTACAAATTTAGGAGATCTCTGACATCATATGGTGACGTCATCACGTGGCGGTTATTTTTTGCGTCACTCGTCTTGACGCCGCCGACGGTCAATCTTCCCGTTTGAAGAGGCATCTAAGGCTTTCGGCTTCATAAGCTACGCGACGTTTGCTGGTGGACGTACATAACGAAAGAGTCAAATGCTGCGGCTGTATGCTGCATTTATGTTGGCAATAACATTTTTTTTTCAGTCAAGCTTGCGTTCCCCTGACGCAAACACATGCAAAGGGAACGATAATTAAGGAGCATTAAAAATGGAGTCGCATTTGCTCACGTTTTGTGTGAGCACGATACGAAACGAATGCACTGAATAAAGAAACAGAAGCAGCGGCATTTGCCCGCTGAGAAGACCGATCAATACGCAGTGCGAGACAACTTGTCAAATGACATTGAAACGCACACGAACTTAGACAATCGTCGGGACGGCACACCACCAAGTTGCCATGCGCACCGAAGCCGTAGTTGTAACGAAATTGTTTTTTAACTGCTCTGGTACTATACTCGCGGACAACTTTTCTTGGCATTGAAGCGAAGGCTACAGAGCCACAATGCACGTATCCTACCGCTAATGAATGTAGTCCCACAATTGCGTCCGTATTTTCTGCGTGAGATATATAAAATGCTCCTTCATTTTCTACATGTAGCTTTTTGTGACGGAACGCAGCGCACACAAGCGAGATATCTGCATTTCTTTTACTTTACACGTTGTCATTTTGCGTTTTTGCGTGCGTGAAAAGGTCGCGCCTTTTACCCGTACCTTAGACGCTAAGCAGCGTTTGCATCGAAGTGCAACGCTAGCCATCACACTCCACGGCGTTACGAGACGCGCGCCAAACCGGACTAATTCGCGTAGCAGTACATGTGCAGACGCTCCGCCCCCGTAGCTTTCGCTTCAGTGCCAAGAAAAGTTGTCGCCGAGTATAGTGTCCGTGCAAAAGTAGTTGTTTGTGTACTCACAAATTCTCATATCTTGCGGCCTAAAGTTCACAGCGCGGTGTCAAAACGCGCTCGTAGCAAAAGCGAAACCATCAGTACGAACATACATGCAGACGCTCAGAGATGCAGAGGCACCGTCAGTCGTCGCGAACCCGTGCAATCGCTGGCCTGAGGCTTCTTCCGGTTATGCTCCGTTTGGTTATACAGGCAGCCTACTCTAACGAATTATTTCACATAGTTCGCACTCAGCGAGTGACTACCTTTCACCAGGGGCGTAGCCAGAAATTTTTTTCGGGGGGGGGGGGTTCAACCATACTCTATGTATGTTCGTGCGTGCGTTTGTATGTGCGCATGTATATATACGCAAGGAAAACTGAAGAATATCGGGGGGGGGGGGGGGGTTGAACCCTCCCCCCCCCCCGCCTGGCTACGCCCCTGCCCTTCACACAAGAAGCCGGTTCAGGGGTCTCTAACGCGGTGACCGCGTGAAGCGGGTGTTCGGCTTTCTGCAAAGAGACAGCGACTGCAGACTATCTTGTGTTTTCAGTTCGTCGAAAATGATTATTTTGACAGTAAAGAACCCAGTTTCTTTCGAAAGTACTTACAGAAATGCCCTGGAGGGCTTCCGCGAGGTGTTTTTGTAGAGCGCCGACAGCAAAACCTATGGGGAGCGCGCCGGCGGTATCCTACCTAGCACGCAGTCGAGGCGCGTCCGATAGAGGGCGACTCCGTAACTCCTCGCCGCCAATACTTTAAAAAAGAGAGAACAATCTAGTGAATCTAATCCTACCTAAGCCTAAGCCAGGTGCGCCCCGATGGAGGGCAACTCCGTAACTCCTCGCCCCCAATACCTGCAGGCCCTTGCCGACTGCATGTGTTCCATGGCTGTGAATGAAACTGAATACTCAAGACCTCGTTGCGCTGGCTTTAGCCACTACAGGAAAAGATATACCCACAACATTATTGCGATAACAATTATATATGGACACCCGAGACGTATGTTTGCCGTCGCCGTCATGTTCCATATAAAGTCCAAGTCGGCGACATCGCCCCGCGAGTCGAGTGTTGTATGTACGCATGAACCCCCCCCCCCCCCGAAATTTTGATGAGTGGGGTGTTATACCGAAAATAAATAATGAAAATAGGTGTTTTTTCTCAAATAGTCAAGGCCTTCAGCAAGTGCCCCCCCCCCCCCCCACCCCCCCGAGTAAAATTTCTGACTACAGGCCTGGCAACTGCGAACTTTGATCAAAAGGGTGAGATAACGCGCGATCTCTGCAGAGGCCAGTAAACGGCCCATACCTTTGTACGTGCTGTGCTTTGTGGAGATAGGTTTGCGAAACGCTTACCCTACGAGGCGACCGTGAAGGGACGCGACGTTCTCCACTGCCGCAGCGAACAAGGACGCTACGGCCGGGTTCGTCGACTCCGGCACGGCGCAGAAAAGGCACTCGAGGCAGGATGTCAACAAACAACACGGGTTTATTAACCCAAGATGCAGCACAGTACGACAGTCACGGGCTTGCAGGCCGTAAAGGGAACTCCGCAAGACCGATCGAGTACGCTTGCCAGCGGCGCTACGACTATCACACAAAGGGCAGCAGCCGAGCACACGAACGAGAAGCCGCCTGCTAGAGCAGCGCGTCTACCTCTCGTGCCAGCCTGAGAGCATCTCACACGGGCAAGCAGGGTTGCCACTGACTTTCGAGTAAATGTCGCCAAACAACGAGCAGAAAGTCGCCAAAAGTCGCCATTTTTTTAGAAATTTCGCCAAAAAAGTCGCCATTCTAGATGTGTGCGGCATATCCTAGTAATAGGAAATTTCACTGATGTGTAGCTCCGTAGAATACAGTGCCATTCAAAGCCCTTAAAGTATCTTGACATTTCTCAATACCAGGCGCATCGCCCCTTCACCATGGGAGTGCTTGGTGCACCTGGTTCTCCGACTAGCCGCAAGATGTGCGCGGAGGCGCAAGTATGAAAGGATAAAACGCTCATGATATCCTTCCATCCCTGTCGGCTCGTTTCAAAGGTAAAGGTATGGTAAACCTTGGGCGAAAGCCGCGAAGGCGTTGTTTGTAGACAGCTTTACATCCCCTCATATGAAAAAAAGGATTAAGAGGTTTATTGAAAGTAGTAAGACAGAATTCTTACAGGTGTCGTTCATTAGTGAGTCTTATACCTTTCAGTGCGAACTAATATGATACCGGACGCCACTGTCTCTTTCATATATAATCACTTATATCTACCCGCGTCAATCCAGTGCGTTATAATTGAACAGGTAGACATTGTAAAATGTTATATAGCAATTGTTTTCATTGCACACGCTCACCGAGAACAGTAGAAAATGCCTGAATAAATAATTTTTTATTGCACGAACACCCGCGTATCCGCCCATCTTCGCTATACGAGCTCGATTAGGGGACACTGCAGCGGTGAATAGGTCGCCAAGCTATTCAGAAGTTGAGCTTTGGCGGAACAAATGGCCCGAACACACGACCAACCCGTCATCTAGCCCCTTCAGAAGCGAAACTTTAGCGAAGCTCTGAAGCATCTAGATGAATCTAGATGAATTGAGTTAGAAACATCTAGATGAATTGAGGAGATACACACGAGTTACAGGACGGACATACAGAACGGCACGTAATGTGCACCAGAAAACCCAGAAAAATACAGAGAATAGTGTCGCTCATTCGTTGGGAAGGCACTGAGCTTAGGATGCATAACTCAGTGGAGACCTAAGCTGAAAATCGCCAAAAATTCGCCATGTCGCCATTCATAATTTTAGGTCGCCACGGGCCTCTCAAATTCGCCAATTTGGCGAAAAGTAGCCACCATTGGCAACCCTGCGGGCAAGCCCGCGCCAGACCGAAGCGAGCTCAAGGGGGAAGGGGGTTGTCACTGGCGGCCAATGAGGAACAGCGTTGCGCAGTGACGTAAGCTAGCTTGGTGGCGTGCGTGAGCATGTGAGCATGTGGAGGCATGCCCGGACGCGTGTCCGCGCGCCGGGAGGCCGACGCATGGCTCGCACCAGACAAAGAGGCCTGGCGCTGCCGATTAACGGCGGTCCCCGGCGCTCGAGCCGCGCGGGGCCAACACACGCGCTAGCTGGGAACGAGGCGCCAAAGGGGAGGGCGCGCTCGATTCCCACAGCTTCCACCGCTTACTTTGCGTTGAAGCGAAGACAGCACGAAAACCACTTCGCTCATTGCAACGGCCGTATTCCCATTTGCCAGCGTTTTGCAGAGTTACACCAGACCGGATCCTAAAGGAGTTAGCTGCTAGCCTTACTTCGTATAACATTCAAACTTGTTGTTATCGCATTAATTGCTTCGCCCTTGAGGCGACACTGTGGCTTTTTGTGGCAAGCTGTTATTTAAATGGGAGAGAGAAGTACGTGAGTCTATCGTGAGGAGACTAGTTTTTTTGTACAATTTCTGCGTTTTACGAATTCATTCGTGCTGTTATGATTTACTGTGTGAGAATTCAGTGCTAGAGTAAAATTGGGGTGTGCTTTTAAAACG
Source organism: Rhipicephalus sanguineus (assembly GCF_013339695.2). Classification (NCBI taxonomy): domain Eukaryota; kingdom Metazoa; phylum Arthropoda; class Arachnida; order Ixodida; family Ixodidae; genus Rhipicephalus; species Rhipicephalus sanguineus. The sequence goes on along the minus strand of NC_051176.1, from coordinate 210,606,974 downwards.
TTCCTGGCATTTTTAATTCCATACGCGAGAAGTAGACTGCCTTATTATTTGTGCTAATTAGCAAGGTATCTCTGATGGACATTTTCTTGCATTTGTTCATAGCCACGTTATTGTCTTCAGGTTTCGGAGGGAAAAAAAAGTAATCTCGTATTTAGTTTAGCAAACTAAATAAATTTTATCAAGTGTTGCTGAAATAACTATTCCACTTGTCATATAACAACACATTTTGTGGTAATTCATAACAATCTGTCCGTTCATAAAAAAACAACAACTGTTCTCTCCATTAAGATAAAGAGGAACTCTAGTTGTGCGGAAATCAATACATAGCACGGGTATTCGTTTTTCTGCACAGGTGTAGTTGTGCGGTAATTGTTAACATGTAAACGAACGGGAAAAAAATTCGGCGCTACTACATCTGTATAGGAAGTGCAGGTAAAACGAATAGCCCTCACGCATCTCATATATGAATGTTTTTGGCAGCAGAAGACTGATAAACAGTTTCGGCTCTGGTCAAGAGAGCCACCAACCTAAGCACATTAATGCCAAATAAATCGTTTCAGGAAATCGTGCTTTGAAGTTCAGGTGCTTTAAAAAGCAACGGAGAATATTCCGAAAGAACTCCATCTCCCATTATCTTTCGTGAGGCTGCGCTGCGAGGACGACGGAGCTGCGCGTGACACACCCTTCTTTTACAGCGCAGCTTCGTAAAGCGTTCGGCACGTGCTCTCGGAACGCAAAGGCAGAGTCGCAAAGGGAAGATTTTCCAGGTTTGCTCCAATTACTGGCACAAGAAAGCGAAGCAATAGGGGACATTCGTAATACTTTGTGCTCCGGCAACACTAAGCGTGTCCGCCATTTTTTGGTGGACTCAGTCGTGGAATCGTCTGCTGGCGCCTAAGGAGAGGCTACGGAGAGGCTGAGCAGCAGTCGCTCGCGGAGCTTTCGGACCACGAACACGCGGACGCTTTCTTCGACATCCAGCGCCGAATGGTCGGCGTATCTAACTAGGGACACCACCCACTTCTGACTATACGCTGCCGTCGACTCTCTCTTTTTCTTTCAAAATAAAGTTTATTCCTTCCTTCCATTCTATGGTACAAAGAAGTTTCGGATGGGGAAGAGGAGAGCACGTCCACAGAGTGCTCTCGGCTCCCTGTATTCGTCCCCGAGTGACGCATGTCCATCCAACACTTCAACATCGCAAGAGGGGAAAGCCACCTCATCCACTCCTGCTTTCAAGAGATGCACACGATTCTTTCAATGTTCACTGTGAAGAACGTTCGATTCATTCAACGACTGTAGCGGTCTGACTGTTAATATTTCTAGTTGCTTAATTGTGACGTCGTCGCCAATCGCTTTTCGATCTTTTTATCTAATTTTCAGTTCCTGCTTCACTGAGTTATCACCCTGGTATAGCGCTGCCGCATAAAAAGGAACAGGATGTAAAAACCTTGCATATGCAACGATCACTCCCCGTAGAAACGAAAAAGAACAAAAGATGTGGACTTGTCTATGAGTTCGTTGTTCATTGAAAGAAAAAACGAATATATATACGTTATTCGTATTCTTAGGATATTACCCTGCCTGCGGAAAGAAAAAACGAAACCTGGTCTCACCGAGATTTGAATTCGGATCGCTGGATTCAGAATCCAGTGTGCTAATCGTTACACCATGAGACCAGGGGCGTAGCCACGTTAGGGCACACCGGGCCCGTTCCCCCCCCGAAATTTTTTTTTTGCCATAGCATACAGAGCAGAAAATGACACTCGACCACATATGCCTGCTCGTCCCCACTACAGATCAAGGAGGTGCCCACCCCGAAAAAAATTTCTGCCTACGCCCCTGCATGAGACCACACACTTCCGACGCCGGGAATCGAACCCGGGCCTCCTGGGTGAAAGCGAGGTATCGTGGCCACTGCACGCCGAAGATGAATGGCGGTGGGACATATGGGCTAAAACTGGCGTCACTCGTAAAACGATGTATGTCGCTCTGTCTCGCATTTAAAAGTAAGGAGGAGGAATAAACGTTTATTGCACAAAACGGTATTGGGGTGCTAGTCCCGCGTCTACTCTAGGTGGGAGGTCTCCTCATTCCAGGAACCCTCTGGCCTTCGCAGCCTCCTTGGCCCTGGCGACGAGACGTCGTTGTTGGTCCAGGCCCTCTGAGGCGAGCTTGGCCTCCCACGTTTCGAGAAGGTCCTCGTTTTCTTGAGCGGCGTTACAGGCATTCGGCGAAGGCGTTGTGTCTGTCTGTATATTGCACGGGCACGCGAGGATCATGTGGGCCAAGGTATCAGGTACGCCACAAATTGGGCAGAGGTAGTCGTACGTTGGGTACACTCTGTGCATCAGTATACCAAGTATACCGTGGGTGTAAGTGTTGCTCTGCAGTCTTCTTAGTATGGTGCTGTCCTCTTTGTTGAGCTTTGAATGTGATGGTGGGTACTCTCTGCGTTCTAGCCTTTGGTGCTGCTGTATTGCAGAGTATGTGATGGGTACGGACTCAGCCTCCGCGGACGCAGTCCCAGTGTCTGGAAAGTGGGAGATAATAGCCCGGAAGGCGTGATCGCGGGCTGCGGCGTGTGCCGCCTCAATCCCCTCCAGCCCCTCGTGCCCAGGAACCCATGTCACACAGGTGTACAGCATCAAAGTGCCGCTGCGCTTCAATATCTTGAGTGCTTGTACAGACACGCGACCTTTGGTGTAGTTTCGAGTGGCTGCTTGCGAATCTGTGAAGACGACAGCCGCATCTAAGCACGTGGTGGTTGCTAATGCGATTGCTGCCTCTTCTGCAGTTTCTGGGTTTCGGGCGTGAACTGTGGCAGGTGCGAGCTCTACGCCCCGAGAATCTACGACGCTCAGAGCATAGGCGTTTCTGTCGCGATATTTGGCTGCGTCTGTATATCTGGCGTCCGGATCATGGCTGTGATTTCGTCGTAGAACATTCACTCGGGCCTGTCTTCTTTGCTTGTGATGCGTGGGGTGCATGTTGCGCGGGATTCGTGCAATGCACAGAGTTTCGTGGATGTTTGGTGGAATTCGTTCTTTTCTGTCCGTGTCTGTGTCGGCTACAAAAGTTTCGCCGTAGTTTAGCTGTCGAAGCACTGATCTTCCAGTAAGCGATAGCTTTAGCCGTTCTAGTTGACTAGCCTTAATTTGTGCGCTTCGGCTAGTTCCTGCCAGGTGTTGTGTAAGCCCATCTTGATAAGTTTCGCAGTTGAAGCCGTGAATGGGAGCCCCAAAGCGATTTTTGTGGACTTACGTACGTATTAGGATGTTGAGCTTCTCCACGTCTGCATTCTTCAGCGCGAGATAGGGAGTGCCATAGGTTATTCGACTGCTGAGGAGAGCTTGCATCACACGTAGCGTGTCTTGTTCTTTAAGGCCGCTTCTACGGTTCACAATTCTCCTGACGAGATGCGTTAGCTGCGACAGCGTGCACTGTAGTCGAGGGAGTGTGGCCGCCCCGGACCCATCTTTGTGGATGTGGAGCCCCAGCACTCGTAACGTTTCCACTTTTGGGATGGGCTTTCCGTTGAGGGTGACGCTGGGATGGGGTTCGCGGCTGGCCGTCCTCTCGTTCTGGACTTCAGGATGAGGTGTTCCGACTTTTCGGGAGCGCATCGGAAGCCACATTTTTGCAAGTACCTCTCGATGGTATCTATCGCTTCTTGTAGGCGCATTTCTTGCGTTCCGGTATTTGAGGCCCTTGTCCATAACGTGATATCGTCTGCATAAAAAACATGTAGTAGGTCTGGTATAGCGTCGAAGAGGCTGGGTAGTTTGATCAAGGCAATGTTGAATAGCAACGGCGAAATGACCGAACCCTGCGGAGTACCTCTGCTCGGTAGTCGGAAAGTGTCGCTGCGGAGGTTGTATACTCCCACTGTGGCCGCGCGGTGCGTGAGAAAATTCCTCACGTAGTTGTATATCCGCGACCCGCAGTCCAGGTGTTCAAGATTGCAGAGAATAGCGACGTGACTGACGTTGTCAAAAGCTCCCTTTATATCGATGGCTACAATTGAAGATGGCTACAATTGAAGAAGGAAGATGTCTTGCGTTGATAGGTGTTGCCCGAATCCGAACATTGTGTTCGGAAAATATCCCTTGTCTTCGAGGTACGGAGTTAGCCGGTTGTGTACCATGCGCTCGAATAGTTTCCCTACGCACGAGGTAAGGGAAATTGGTCTCAGGTTCTCGATGCTAAAGGGCTTGTTGGGTTTGGGGATCATGGTGATCTCCGAGTGTTTCCAGGTAGCCGGTATTTCTCCGCTTTCCCAGCATTCGTTGAAATACTGGAGTAGGGCTTCGGTGGCCTGCTGCGGAAGGTTCCGGAGATGCTTATTGAGAATGCGATCCTTGCTTGGGCTGGTGTTTCTGGTGAGTGTAGATCAGGGCCGTACCCAGGAATTTTTTTCGGGGGGGGTTTGCGTGTAGAACGGCTGCCATTTTTTAAGATTTATACTGGCTTATTTTCGTGAATAAAACAAGTACATCGCTTACTTGTAATAATTCGATGGTACTTTTCAATTATTTGTACCCAAATAAAGAAATTGGTATGTCAACCTCAAATTCTGGTTAAAGCAAGAAATAAGTTTGGACAATAGCACCACCAAAGCCGGGGACACCGCGACTGACGGCTCCTGATGAAGTAACACAATGTAACCGCGGTACAAAAACGGTATGTATGTGTTACAAGCTGCCACTCTAGCGTCGCCAGCGCGAAGTCGGCGACGGGAATGGCAACAGGTTAGGTCGTTCCGTACGTAAGCAGAGACAGTGAAGAGATCAGAGACGTGTGTGGGGAAAAACAAAACTCTAGTGATATTGCAGCACTGCAGAGGAATCTAGGAATATTGCAGAGGAATCTAGTACAACACTTAATACCAACTAACAAAATACATATGAAATCAATAAATCAGCTTACAAGAGAGAAGTATTACAAACTACACAAAACTAACCAACAATAAAACTACAGATGAGAAAGTCTGAAGGTATAAACAGGTGAAGGGATACCTGTGATGACCGGCAGCGTTGAGTCCACGACGATCGGATGCGAGAAGTCAGAGAGAGTTCTGGCACAACTGCGATGTCGGCGGTGTTGCAGCGCTGGTGTTTCCGGGAGGCTAGTGCTTGAAGCCGATCTCGGGCAGGTTGAGCTTACTCGAGATTCAAGTAGCGATGCCTACGTTACAGACGTTAATTTCGCGTCACAACTAGACGAATGGCTAAGTTTAGGTGGCCAGCCGATACGGAGCCACAACCACTTAAGGGATACTCCGTCCGCTTCATCGGTTCGAACTTTCTTGAAGTAAGACGCAAGACTCCTTTGCTTCGTTGTTGCAGAGTGTCTTTTCATTTTGCTGCCGCAATCCTGTGCACGCACACAGAAGTGGCCAGTGGCTCCAAAAAGACGTTTGCGACTGCTTCGACTGCCTGGCGTGAACGGCGGGCGATGTTTTCTTCCTCTCTTATCCACTTTACAGTGGCTAGAATGTAGAAGTGTGATGAACGCGCCGGCTCCCGCGTGGCGCATGTGTTTACTGAACGCCGCTACAGCTGGTGTGCATGCAGGCCCATTATTGTACTCCCGCTGCAGCAAACTGGATTAACGCTACTTAAAGACCTTTTCACAGAAGACTCCATGGGCACTGCATACTCCCCTTAATATACGTGAACCCCCAAGAATGCACTGCCGAGACATTTGCACTCCCGTGGTACAGTCCAGAAAGGAGGTGTTGCTCCGTTCCTGTGAAAAAGTCACCTTTTCACAGACGGCTCCCTGGGCGCCTGCATAATTCTCTCTGGGCTGCGCTAATTAAATAGCCGTGACCCCCCAAAAATGCACTTTGTAGACTGTGACGTCAGCCTCTGTACTCCCGCGCGCAGCCCAGCTTGGCGGCGTTCTTTCTCTTCTGTGAAAGTTGACCGCTGGTGCCGGACTGTGTGCCGGCTGTATCCTCGCTTTGTGCGCTTTGTAGGGAGGCGCATATACCTTCTGTGTACAGAAGAGGTAGATTTCCTTGCGTGTGGTTAAGGTTGTTCGAAGTTGCTCGGATATGCCAGTCTTTCAGTAGATGTCATCTTCGATGATTCGTTTCGGTGGCGAGGACTACAGTTTGAGAAAAGCTTACCCTGCAGCCTGCGTCCTCGGAATGCGCCGCTGAGTTTTTCCGCTTAGGGGTTTCGTTCCCTGGCAAATTTGCGCACGTCGTGTTGGTGTTGCCGTTGCTGTCGAACTGTTTACCTTCACAGAAGGAGACGCGCTTTTCGTAGGAACCCAAAGCCTACACGTGCGGTCCGCACAGACGGATAACTTCTCCAGCGGCAATGCACAAGGAAAGCATCTGGAATCAATAAAGGAGCTGCTACGGGGTGAAAGACTCGAAGGAACGCGAGGGCGAAGTGCAAAGCTGTACAAATAGGGCAGGTGCGCGTGCGGGGGAGGGAGCGCTGAGGTGTTCTGGTAAAAGGGTAGGTTTGAAGAAAGGAAGAAGAGGGAAGCAATGCCAGGAAAGTTGCAGTGTAACTTTGGCAGCTGGTGGTCGCTGTGAAGGCGCGTGAATATTTTAGTATCACCCGAAAAGTTAAAGCATCAAAAAAATTTCGGGGGGGGTCAGAACCCCCTCAACCCCCCCCTAGTTACGGGCCTGGTGTAGATAGTGCTGCGCAGAGTTCAGCCTGCGTAAAGGGTTCGTCAAGTTCGGGGTTTGGTTTTCCACTGTAGGCTCTGTCGTGTGCCGTCGTGGTTATGGGTGGGTCTCCACACAGCTTCTTCTGAACCTCTCGAAGGAGGTTCTCCTCTGATCCGGCGTAGTTGTGTACGAGCCTGCAGAGGTTTTGTCGCTGTTGTGTCCTTGTAGGTCCGCTGTCGAGGAGAGCACGAAGGATGTGCCACGTTTTCTTTGTGCTTAGAGTTCCCTGTAGTGCGTCGCAGAATGCATATCAGTTCTGTCTTCCTAGCTTCTCCGCATATTCCTGCGCTTGTTCAGTGAGCAGGGCGATTCTCTTCTTGAGTTGCTTATTTAGCTTCTGTCTCTTCTATCTCCTGAGAAGAGATCTTCTGGCTTCCCAGAGATGGAGGAGGTGCGTGTCAACGGCTGGCGCTTCCTCATTCAGCTGGATTCTCTTGATGTGACGTTCCGCCGTGTCGAGGACCTTCTTCATCCAGTCGTCTATGTTCTCGATGGTGGTCTCAACATTTAGATCATCTCTGAATAATTTCCACTCCATTATTTGGGCAGTGCCTATCCTGGCGGGCTTGCGAGTGTGAGCTACGGCTAATTGGATGATGTGGTGGTCGCTGCCTAGGGTTTCTGGGAGACGGTTCCACTCTGCCGAGCGCACGTTTAGCGTGAACGTGAGATCTAGGTTTGTGTCTCTGGAGACACTGTTTCCTACCCTTGTTGTCTGGAGTGGATCGTTCCACAGAGTTAGTCTGTGCTGCTGAGCAGTGTCGTGTACTCAGGCGCCTTTCTTTGCGGTGGTATGGTAGCCCCAAGCTGTGTGAGGGGCGTTGAAGTCGCCCATTATAACGACTTGATGACCATCGGCGCGTTTCTTCAGTTCTCGTACCAAGAGGTCGAAGTCTGGCAGTTGGTCCTTTGGGGGGCTGTACGCGCTCGCAACGATGAGACTCTTGTGCGATTTCCTTTCTGGTATTACTTCTGTCACGGTATGTTCGATAAGTGTGTTGACCGGTTCCAATTCCTGTACCGTCAGATTCTTTTTTGTGAGTATTGCCGTGCGCTTTGTTTGAACGTGAGCGTTGCAGCCTTGTAGCCGGACGTTCTGTGTATTTGTTTCTTGTAGTGCTATAAGGTCAGGCGGGTCTTGCTTGACAAATTCTTGTAAGGAAGCATAGCGTGGACGGTAGGAACGATAGTTCCACTGCCAGATGCGGAGAGTTGAGAGCGTGTTTGTCGTCCTGTGATTAGGGACCGCCATCTTCGATCTGTTCTGGTCCCCCCTGGCACTCGCGGAAAGGTGAAACTGAGCGAGAAGTACTTCGGCCATTTGCTCGTGCCCGCTTCCTGTCAGGATGAACGTCACTCAGTGAGGCGTTGAGGTGCTCTTTGGTGACGTAGGTCTTCTTCACGTATGCTATAAAGTTGTTTAGCTGCGCTGCAAGTCCGTCCATTTTGGCGTCTAACGTGGTAATCTTGTTGGTCACGCTTGCGGCGAAATTTGCTATTGCTATACCTGTACAATGTTCTCAAATGTATAGTGTGAAGTGTAGTAAGAAACAAATAAATAGCAAGAAAAAAATTAATATCGCGTAGAGCGGCACATGCATTTGGAACAAAACCGGGAGGTGGCTTTCGAAGAGGACGAAGACGACTTAGATCGCTGGTATGCAGTTATTATTATTAATTGTTTTTGAGGGTGTACTTAGCCAATCTCCTTTGTTTGTTTGTTTTCACGTTCCATTCCTCTGCTAACCCATGTAACACAAAACCTCTAAAAGACGTCTCGAAACTGCTACGGACGGCTATAGACGTCTTGGTTTACGAGAAGATCAAGAATAGACATTTTTGCAAAATAAAGCACTTGCCTCTCAAATATGCCTGCGTACTGTTTATTACCGTTTTCAACAGCTACGACATAGCCAGAGCGTATTCTGCCAAAGAAGTCCACAACGTCTACTTTGAGACATTTTTAGACATTCTGGGGGAAAGTGCGCGCGCAACGACTATATAAATGATTCTTCAAATGTTTTGTCCACGAGCGCAAAGACGCCAAAACGGCATGTCTAAAGAGCGGTGACTGTCGCTTTAGTGAAAGAAGAGACGCAGAAAACAAAGCCCTCAAAATAATTGGTTTCGCTCCGCAAGGCGCGTTTCTATCAGTAGTTTGGTAAGTATATTCTTTTCAAGCCAAGGCGGCTAAGGCCGCGCAACGCTCGCGCAACAGCGAACGACAACAGAAGCAAACGCAGGCAAGCCAGGCAAGCATGCTACTGATGCTACGCAGTCGGAGGCTGGAAGTGGGTGTTGTCGAAGCGCGCATGTTTACCCCTGCATTCGAGAACATCTTTTCACTCGACGCTCCACCTTGACTCAATGTCGATGGCAGATACACATATTGGCAGGAATGTTCACTAAATATTGAGCAATAGGCGGGATTATTTTGTGAGAACCGTTGTGTCTTTTCTGTTGAATGGTGACGCTGTGCTCAGCTCGGTCAAGTGAAGGGTGAGGCTTGTTTCATAATACTTGTTCCTTCCTCCCCCTTTCCCCTCTTCCTCCACTAGTTCGCGCCAGCCGCCAGTTCGCGGCGGCAGCGGCGGCTCGATCGGCAGCAGAGCTAGGCGACGGCCGGCGGTGATTTGCGTTTTGTGTAGCGTTGTCAGCTTTTGTTTGTGAACGGATGAACGGATTACGGGCTGTTTGGCATCAAGTAACGGTGATCATACTGTCTGTCGCATATTTTCCATCAGTGTTTGGTGAAACAAGCTTTACTGTGCTTTTTGCGACGGTACGTTCGTCGGTACGTTCGTTTCAAGAAGCGATTGTTCTGCTCACCACCTTCGTTGCAGCCAGACAAACAGCTAAGAACTTGTGCACGTTCGGATAGAGTGCTTTCTTCGGTAAGTGCACCTGACCTTTCGTCGTTTTTACTGAAAGGTTTTAGCATTGTGATTAAACTGTGAACAGTTCTTTGCTAAGTTGAACCGCGTGGTCGAACGCGAAACTATAGTATACGCGCCCGTGCGAATCGTAAGCCAGACTGACTCGCCCTATTTTGACTAATTATGTTTTGCGCGTTACAGCTCGTGGCTCCACGCACGCACGCTAGTGACAGGCCGACATAGTTTAGGCAAGCATGCTTACAACTACGCCGGCCTGTCGCTGACAAAGTGCAAAGCTTCTACCGTAGGCGCCTCGCCTGTAGGTGCGGTTATGATTGATTGTCGTTTCTTAATACATGACAGCATTTTATCATATCTGTAATTGGAAATGATGCTTTAGAGTGACTTGATGATCTGTTATTTGTTGTAAATCCTGCGTAGCTTACTTGCTTTCTCTGTATGCAGCTTTTCTTCACTGCTGTTTGTGCAAGATATTGGGCCTGAGACCACGCCAGCTAATGCGGAAGCCAGTGCAGTTTTTTTGACGAGACTTGGAGTGCATTCATGCAGAATTTTATTTACGTCGCTGCCGTGCCACTCAGCTTCACCTTGTGCGGTCACCTTCCGACGTGTTTTGTGCCACATTTGGTTGTGCTTTATTCATTAATAAAGCCGATTTGACAACATCATGGGATAATTTATTGTTGCTGAGAAGCGCGATAATTTATTTGCGCGCCATCCGCTAAACGTCATTTATGCGTGTTGATCCCCTGCGGTTTATTATAAACCGATGTCTTTTACATGAAAATTGGATATGTATGGTGTGCTGAAGTAGCCAATAATTCACGCGGCATATATGAGCGACCGCAACAACTTGATTCGGTCCGCAATAAACGTGAGTAAACTCAGCGTCGAAAACTTATATATGCAACAGTGGGGACATGCGTGGGTGAACAGGTATGTACGTATGTTAGTGATCTTGCTTGATTGTTTGGTCACTTGCTCGACGACTGACATAGGAAGTGTGAGAAAAACAGGAAAGTGCTCTCGCGGGAGCTCTTTCGGTCCCTTCAATCTCTATCTTCCCATGGTAGCCGTCAGGCTGCCGACCAAACATCTGCAAAGACAGTTATATTAGTTTATTTTATATTTCGAAAGTCCAAAATTTCGATAACGGCGAAAAAACAAGAACGTCTATAAAACGTCTTATCTTGGTCTTTTCAAAACGTCTTCTAAAGACGTCAACTAGCGGGACATTAGCACAGCTATCAGACGTCGGATAGACGTCTACGGCTACGGGAATGTCTTGACCAAGACGTCTATTAGCCCTTTTTGATAGCCGTTCAAGACGTCTTTTAGACGGGAAATAGCTTCTTTTGTGTTACATGGGAAGTGACCGCCCGATTCTTCGCTTCGCCTAATAGACGGTTTGCATCGTATACTGGAGTCATCTCGGCCGCCATGTTCGGGTACTAACACGACCAGAACCTGCGTAAGCGAGAAAAGTGAGGTCACGACAGAACGAATTTGACAACATCGCGTGCGAGGATGCGGGGGTGCAAGAGCCGAAATAGTATTTGGAGCAATTTTTGGAGCAGAAAAGTGTTGTTTTTGGAGCACAAAAATCCAAATTTGGAGCAGGTTACGGAAAAAAAAACCTGAATTTTTTAGCCCGAAATCCCAAATTTGGAGCAGTATAACAAAGAAGGCTTACTTTTAGAAAAGAAAACAAAAAATCGTAAAAACCATTCAACATCACCTAATTCGTGCACAGTGTACTACGTGAACACTGCTATTTCAATAAAAACAGTGTGTTGAGCCACCCCACAGTGCGAACAATGACTAAGTCAGTGCGAACGATGGCTAAGTCCACATTAGCAGTTGCAGGACCTGTCAAGTAATTCGACAGGCACTGAAAATGCTAATGTGGACCTGCGAACCTGGCAACCTGGAAATTTGGAAGATTGATAAAGCAGGAGCAAGTGGGGGTAGCGAAAAAAGGAAAACTGCCACACGCTTTTGTCTATTGTTTCTCAAGGCCGCAGAAACGCCATGCACAGCAGCTCCAAATAATTGCCAATTTTTAGACGTCAGCGATCATACTAGTATTCGTAATTACACGGCGCGTGCACTAATGAGTAATTAAGGAACAAAATGTGCCGTGTCCCTGATAGCTAGTACTAATAGCCCCTTCTAAATCTCAGTATGCCTCTCCGCAGGACACCAGTGTACTGCGGCAAAAGTGGCTTAAAAAGCGTTCTGCACGCAATAAAACAAGCATCAGGAAATTTGAGAACTATTGTCCTTTTCTATTGGGATAGCAACTATATGAACACTCTCGACGAGTTTTTGCCGTCATCTCCCGTATAAAGTCCAAATTGATAACATATCCCTGTGCATAGTATGTTCTACCGTGGGTAAAAGCGCGCGAGTGCGTGCGACGAACGCGGCTGAAGCAGATATCAAACGCGCCAGCCCATCTCCGTCGCTCGGAGGGCGCATGCGATAACACCACTCCGCTCGGGAAGCCTGTCATCGAAGCATAGAAGAAACGCTCCGCCCGTCTTGAACGAGCTTGAAAAGACGCGAGAGGGGGGCGGGGGGGGGGGGGGGCTGTCGCTCAAGCAGCAACTTTTGAACTTTCATTCTAAGGGCGCGGTCGCTGGCGCGCGCGCTATCTCGGCAGCCATCAGCAGGCAGCTCGTATATCTTGCTACGTGCTGCGCTCTCAATGCGAAAACACTGTGCAGAAAGAGCATCTTTCCCTGGAAACGCCGTATTCTCTTACACCAACGTTTTGTAGAGTTACGCGAGATCGGATACAAAAGAATTTGTTGCCAGCCTCACCGACAATTTACAATTTGTTGCTATGGCATTCATTGCTTCGTCCTTCCGGTGAAATTGACTTTTTTCTTTTCTTTCGCGGGGGGTTAGGGTCTGCGCGTCTGTATTGGATGACGATGCCCACACTGCAGATGACCAACGCGGCCTCCAATTCTCGCTCAAATTTGCGCAACTGAGAAAATTTTAAGCTGGTCGGGCATTTTGGCACAGCGTGGCGCAATTTTAACAAATTTCACGGTTTTGGCTCAGCTTGGCGCAAAAATAAGGAATTGTATCAAATTGGCGCAATTGGCGCAGCTGTTGAATCCCTGGAGGATGGGAAAGGAGGTGGTGTTTACAAATGCCATTCGCGTTCCGGCCGCGTCTCCAACTCCAACATAACGGCGACATGCGGGAACTTAATCGTGGCCGCCATGTACGGCCATGCCATCACCTCGAAATTAATCATTGCATTCGACCTTGATTGCGAGCTTGATTATTCCGTTTGATCTTGGAGCAACAGCATGCAGGTGCTCCAGTTCTTCCTCTCCGTTACATTTATTTCATTTCTTATCACCTTCAGAGCTAAACAGCAACTTCATGATTACACGTCAGCGCATGTCGCATCCACCGGTCGTCGTATATCTGAACGGATTTATACTGCAATGAGTGGAATCATGCTATACGGCAACCGATTGAATGGAAAGGATATTGCCGCGCGTCTTATTCTTCATGAGTTGAAGGCTTGAAGCTTCACCCACAAAGACTTCGCGATTTTTTTAGAACGTTCCGTTAAGATTGCGCGCCGCACGCGAATGTTCCAGCTTTGTCGAGAGATAACGCCGCCACCAGCGATATCGCTGGAAAGTTCGATAGCGCCTATATAAAAGCACACAGACATTTTTCGATGCCTCGACAGGCTTGCGACGAAGTGTCAAAACCATACGGGATGTCGTAATTTCCAGCACGCTTTTCTGAGGCTATAAAAACAATCGCCCTCCAAAGCGCAGTGTGTCGGCGGCCGGGAGACACCAGCGAGGCGAGCGAGCTGGCCCATTTCTGTGGCGAAGCCGCCGAAAGGGCGCGGCGGCGAAGAGAAAACGAATGCGGTACTAGAGTGAGCGGTACTTTTTATGCGGCGCCGACAACTGGCGGCACCACGTGGCAAGAAGCGCATCTGACCTGAACGCCGCTCTAGACTTATGTCAGCTATCAGCCAATGAGGATGCTATGTCTATTGCGACGCGGAGAAGCAGATACGCGACGCCAACCGGCAGGCGCTCCGCCCACCGACGAGAGTGAGAACCGCCCTCTGTTTGAAAAGAGGGCGCCTGAGAAAATAGCAACTTCGCGCTCCGCTTGCAGCCTTTACGCGGCGCGCACGACAGGGGCGTAGCCAGAAATTTTTCTCGGGGGGGGGGGGGTTCAACCATACTTTATGTATGTTCGTGCGTGCGTTTGTATGTGTGCGTGTATATATACGCAAGCAAAACTGAAAAATTTCGGGGGGGGGGTTTGAACCCCCCCAACCCCCCCCTTGGCTACGCCCCTGGCGCACGACTGCAATATTTGGCTGAGCAGTTCATAGCCGCGTCAGCTTTCCGCAGGATGTTTTTTTTTCAACAAGCCCAAGGGGTGCTTCATGACCCCTTTAAAGGAAGTAATTGTAAATGTAATCGGTTTACTTATTTTCTGTAACGTGTACAAGTGTGCCAGCAAATATGGAGTGGAGAAGTCGCGCGCATGTTGGCAAACGCGTGACTATAGCACGCTGCTCACACTGCCCGCCATCCAGTGCTGGGCAGTATCGAAGATACATGCATCTTATATACTCTTTTGGTATCTTGTATCTGTATCGCGATACGTCTCGCAAGACGAGTATCTGTATCAGAACTTACAATACATTCAATAATGTATTGTGCATCTTAAGATACAAGATACTGCTATAGAAACAACACCGTGCGAAACAAATGATGGCAGAACTCCGCTTCTCAAGCTGATGCTACTGCCACTAAGTCACCTAAATACTAAAACTAACGACAGTGACATTCTTTTATCTTTCCGCAAGAGTCCTACAACCAGGGCAGGCGGTGAGGTCTGTGCGTCCCTATTGGTGGAGCAAAGTCCCGTGGTGGTGCGAACGTCTACGCGCAGCCGACCTTTTGTTTTCTCGATATTTCCTTTCGTTCTACGCCGTGTCTAAACCCATGAAGCACAAGACCTCTATAAAACGTCTTTAAAAAGTTTAAAACCTCTATAAAACGTTTTATAGAGGTTTTGTGTTTCATGGGAAGGTACGTCGGACGTAGCGGAATCCCAAAAGCTGAAGGTACATACGTCAGACGTATCTGCAACCGGGAGTCTAAGATACGTCGACCGTCGCAATGTTGGTGGGACGAACTCGCCGACGGGCGGGTCGCGGCTACCGATTTTTGCGCATATACGACGCAACGAGCCTTCGTACGAGTCTGCTGACGTATAAGACCGACAAGGAGCGAGCCGGGCGACCACTGCCGACAATGAAAAACTTTGAGCACCGCGTGTGTGACGAAGGGCGTCGCGGTCGCTTGCCGTGGACTTCTGTCAGTCGCCGGTGTGAATGCCGCCACACATGCCGCGACTGCGGCGAAAGAAGTCGCTCCGTTCGCTTTCATTTCACATGTGCTGCGAATGGCCTGCGACTGGCGCGGCGAGCAAATTGCTTGCTGCCGTTCTTTGTGGCAAACACTGGCCCCGCCACGGTGGTCTAGTGGTTATGGCGCTCGACTACTGACCCGAAGGTCGCGGGATCGAATCCCGGCTGCGGCGGCTATATTTTCGATGGAGGCGAAAATGTTTGAGGCCCGTGTACTTAAAGAACCCGAGGTGGTCGAAATTTCCGGTGCCCTCCACTACGGCGTCCCTATAATCATATGGTGGTTTTGGGACGTTAAACACCAGACATTATTGTGGCAGACACTGCACAATTTGTCAAACGAATCCACGAGGTCAATCCAATCGTGCGATCTGGACGGATGGACAGCTCGAACTGGATTATTAGTGCAAGGTAGCGAGAAAGCGCGACGGCCGACGTACCTTTAGACTCCCGGTTGCGGGTACGTCCGACGTACATACCTTAAGCTTTTGGAATTCCACTACGTCCGACGTACCTTTAGCATTTGGGATTCGGGTACGTCCGACGTGTTTCTAGACACCCGGTTCCGCGTACGTCCGACGTACCTTTAGCTTTTGAAATTCGAGTACGTCCGACGTACCTTTAGACACAGCGTTCTTTTTACATGTGTCGGTGCCATGACACTGTACTGTTCTATTACTCCAATGCTTGCAGCGTCTTTCGCACAAATCCTTATCCCGTTATAGTGTCGTTGACTAATATGCAAATGAGATTCTAACAGCCATCACACCGGTACAGTAGAAAGCGAAACTAGCTTTTAAACATGTTGTAAGTAATATTTCATGGAGCACTCGTGCTTACAAGTACGTTTTCTAGGTTCTTGAGGGCTTGGCCTTTTATTTGACGCAAAAAATACAGCTGAAAATTTTGGTATCAGTCTCTCGCCTTTCGTGTCGACGAGTGCGCTGGAAGCTACACTGGGAGGGGTGACAAAGGGGGAACGCGCGCGTCATGAAACGCAATCGCTCTCCCCCTGCGTGACTGCGGTGCGCGTTAGTGTTGCTAATGGGTAATTTTAGCACGCAGCGGCCGTTTGTAGATGTCAATCCTAAAATTTTGGCTCACACCTACTCTGGGGGATTGGCTAAGGTCAGGATAAACTAAGAAAATATTTAAATATAGAAAAGAGAATAATTTGTAACTTTGTTTAATAAGCACATTTTTGATCAGCATTATTATTTGAAAATAAACAAGGGGGGTCGAATTGTTTGTGTGGCGGGAAGGGGTGCAACAGATCGAATTTCTTGTTTTCTTCTTTCCTTTCAATGATTTTGTGTTCAGCACAGGTGCCCAGCAGTCAGACTTCATTGTTATAACCAACCATGCAGCATGGGGGCACCGTAGTAAGCAGGTTATAAACATACAAAAGTTGAGACAGCACAGCAGCATTGTTGACGGGGCAGTCAATGCAAGTCTTACTGTACGCGGTTTCAACTCAAAATCAACACTGCTCGTGCAGCTTCTGCCAGAAGCTCCCGAGTGCAGTGGTAAAAGGTGCTTACGTATTCTTTTTTTCACTGTTCTGTAAACATGACAAACTGATAAGTGTTTCGACTATTAAAAACATTTGTTCACAATAAAGTTGGAAAAATTACTCACATCACAGTGGCAGCCAAACAGATTGGTCACATCCCAAATGCAGGGGTGGCTAAAACTCAGTGTGGCATTGCTGCTGTGATCTGTAGCAGTGTGCATATTTGAAACCTTACAATAAATTACACACTATATGCACAGTGCTTAAATTGGCTGGTTAACTATCTGAAAGATTTCTACTACTGGCATAATGGCTTTGTACAGAAAGATCAAAACTGTTTTGGGGTCCTTTTAATTTAACAATGACAAGATCCCCGATTTCACGTACAAAATGGCACTTACAAATACTATCGCTAGCAACATTACTCCTTTCGGAATCGCTTGCACCACCACATAATATTTATGTTAGCGTCAAAGTGCTGTTTCAGTGCATAGCAGCACTCTACTTCATTGCTACTTGTATTTATCTGAAAGCCTTTGTAAAGTCTGCATGCCTCTGTCTTTGTAAACCATGCCAGTAGCACCATGAAGTTTGTATACGTATATCAGCCCAGGGATTCTCAGCTGCACTATCTGCCTGTTACGAGCACAAGGGAGAGCAAGTGACTGCTGGCAGCAGCTATATTTTGTACACTCTTCTAGGACCTATGCCAATTTGCAACAGTAGTAAAGTGATGTCTTGTGCACATACATTTCACTTTACTTCAATGCCCTGATGCATTGCGTTGGTGCACCACACATTTTTGCCTGCCAATTAATTGTTAGTCTCCTACTTACCTGCCCTACCCTCCATTCAGTAGTTGCTCAAGGGAACTAAAGTTGTGTGAAGTGCATACTTGGGGTGACACAAAAGAACCACACTTGCCAGAAAGAGTTCTCAGATAAGTTATATTCTCACACTCCCCTGAAAACATGTGAAGCAAGTTCATCCCTGCATTCCCAAGAAAGGGTCCCTTTCCTCAGCACTTCCTCTCAGCTCAGTAAAGCAGAAGGCAGTGCCAACCCTTCAACGAAGTGGTCATTGCCACCATGATAACACTCCCAGGCAATTTTCATGCTAAAGCTTCGTAACTATGCACAGTCAGCATCTACTCAATACTGACAGAATGGAATCGTGCTTCTGAAGTTAATTTCTTGCTGTAAGAAATGCCAAGAAGCATTATTAAGTAGCAATGTCTATTTCAATAGAAGGAGGGCTCTGTCCTCTGTGCAGAAAAGTTGAGGGAAGCTTTGAGTTGAGTTCCGTTTGTGTATGCAGGAGAAAAATCTCTTGAGCAGTGAGACCTTGTATGTGTGAAAAGCAGCTGTTGTACAAAACTCTTCATCATCAGCAGCAGCGGCATGATAGGTCTGATTGGGTCTATTTTCCAGGTGTACTGGCAGCTTCAGCCCCTTCCTCATGGCGGTGCTTGTTAGGGTCGTCTGGCCTCATAGCTGGAAACAGCAGCACCTCCTGCAAGGCAGGCAGCCCAATGTTCCTCATTAATTTGACTTTACAATCTTTTCACATCTTAACAGAGGATAAACTGCCCACTTTTTGACACTGAGATGAATAACTACCTAACCAAGCTACAATCTCTTCTAAATAATATACAGTAGACTCAGTAAACGGAAATCTCTTAAACGGAACTGCTGCTTAAGTGGAACAACCTCTTCTGATAAGATGGGTTTCGTACTTGTATTCAGCACCCCCATTCATCTCTCAGTAAATGGAACTCCTGTTAAACGAAACAGATTTTCCTGGTCCCTTCAGCTTCCGTTTAACGAGATACTATGCATCACATTTAAAACACAAACAGGTACTCCATGCACATGATTAAGTGATTAATTTACAAGGTTTATTACAGACACAAGAAAGGTGAGTTCTATATAAACTTCAACCACAAGGGATTTTTTCAATGTGCACCTAAATTGCATTATCATTTTTGCATTTCACACCCATCGAAGTACAACTGCTGCAGCTGGGAACCAAACTAGTAGCAACCTCATGCTCAGCAGCCCACCACAGCCACTGAACCCCTTGATGGGTCTATACACCGACATAAACAACTGTATTTTGATAGCTAATATAACTACTGTTTTCCCAGTCCATGTTTCAAGGCAAAAGACTAGATCAACTTTCAAAATTTATATCCCATGCGATTGATCAATAGAGCACATCATCTTCATTTTGCGGTTTTCTTTTTGCATTCAGACGAAAGCTTGCCAAGCTGACATGACTGCCAATATCCATGCCATAGCAGTAACTCTTAAGCATGCCACAAGTTTACTTAATATGCTCCACACCTGACGCCATTGTTGCATAGATGTAATGGGGTGATATTCACTGAGACGGTTCTAGGACTGAGCCACTGACCAGATTCAGTTTTGCCCAGCTGTGTGTGATGATTTGTGATAGTGATGAGCAGCCAGTGATGACAGGCAAGCTACCAGTAACTGCAGTGCATGCTCTCAATTTTCCGCATCATATTAAGC